>NW_025777055.1:0-108547 GCF_021130785.1 Homalodisca vitripennis
TTTTAGTTTGTTTTGTTGGCAATAAAATATAAACACATAGCCTATAAAAGGTCTGAGAAGCCGTTCATCTTACGAAAAAATCTAAGTTGGGTTTTATAACAGTCTTTAAATCCTGTAGTAACAGCCAGATAGTAACATTTTTAATTCATGCATTGCACTAATGATCAAGCGCTGCACACTTAATATTTACTAAGAATTTCAGTTAAAAGTATATTTTACTAAAACTTTCAATTTTTATTATCTGAATAACCTCTGTACTCCAAGAGTTATTACAGAAAATATCGAAATAAGTAATGTTACTTATGTTTACTGTATGCTTTTTAGATAGTAAAATATCAATACATTTAAAATGGTACTTAAATTGATTAAACATGTGATTGTGTTTTAATATTATAATTTTCACCTAGAACAGTTGATTACTTTTTTTACAGGTTCTTTTAATAAATAAATCTTTGCTGCAATGTAGTTCTTACGGAAATGTTCACCAGCACTGATGCCGTTGAAAAAGTCAATCCTCTGTGAACCTATTGGCCGCAATACAAAGATATATGCCAAATTTCATGCCTCTATCTTTCATGGTTTTTGCTAGGCATTGATAAGTAATTCAGGACACTTCCTCTATATAGATAAGTCTCGAGAAACTAATTTGGTTATAAAGAATCAAATTCCGTCTGTTTAAAATTGACTTTTTGTCTAAGATAGTTCCATTACCATTGTAGAGTTTGCTTTGTGCCCCAATCAAAAATATTTACAAAAACGAAAACTAAATTCGATCGCAAAGCGTCTTCTTTCGGCTCTTTTAATTTACTTTCGATCTAAGATTTTTCAAGTGACATAATTATATTCTTTGTTTAAAGTTTGTTATTGACGATGGAAGGTTTGGACAGAATAACATTATTTCAGACATTTTCCATCGTTATATCTTACAATATCTCTCACACACCCTTTGTAACATCTAACATGTTATAGTTTGCCTCTTTTTTCCGATGAAAGAAAATATATAATTTGCATACAGCTTAAAAGTTACTGCTATCAAAAAGAGTCCGGCTGATTATATTCACTTCCGGTCTAAATTATTCTATAAAAATAATATATAGATACATATGTTGGTTTTCAAGACATCATTGGGTAAAACCGTTTTACATCAGCACTTGCAATCTACATCCGGTCTAAGACATTTCAAGTTGTATAGTTAATATTTGCCTTTGTGTCAGAATGACGAAAGTAATCGTATAACTAAAATGTTACACTGCGGTCAATAATATGAGTCTTTTTCCAGTCGTTTAAATTCACGGGAGGGTGGGAGACAGATAGACAGACAGACAGAGAATATGGATGCTATTAAAAAAAATCTTGGGTGGGGTCCTATAAATAATAATATTTATTTATTAGTTGTTCTAAATATTGGCTCTACCTAGAAAACCCACACAGTTGTCATTTTAAGATTATTTTGTAAATTCCTTGACAGAATAATGTTCCAAAAGTCCTTTAATGTTCCTGTTTGTCGTTTGTGCGATTCGATCTATACATTATTTCTGCATGCGTAAGGAAGGAAATACCGGGGTGATTGTAGTATTTTGTGGGTCGTATTTAATGTATTGATTAAATCAGTTAGTACTTTTAAAATCTAAATTACATTGATATCAATCATCAAACCTTCAAGGTTTTAAATATTGTTACAAAAACCTATTTTCTGTTAATTTTGAGTCAGATCCAGTTCACCTTCTTCCTATTGCCTGCAGCGCCTGAAATCTGACTCTGTCACAGATCTCACTCCTGGAATCTGGAGTCATGTTCGTCTGAAAAGAGCCAAACAGATTCGGTGACGAAGAAGCTCAAAACAAACTCTATCATCGTTTCAACATCAGGAGATACCTAGACTACAAAATATAATGTAATCTAGGTGAAGAGGTATTCTCATTGTCTCATCAGGGGCACAACTGAGTGCTTATGATGTTTTTAGACACGGTCTCTAAGCACGGAACAACCGAATTTTCTACAAATGACGTGTATTCCCAAGAGTAAACTCTGTGACAGCGCCAGATTTCAGGCGCTGCAATGGAAAGAAGGTGAACTGGAATTAAAAATCAAGATTCATATTAACTCAACCCTTCCCACTGTAGCCTACGTTAACCTTGGATTTTCTATTTTAAGTCCACAGAAAAGTTTTTTTTAACTTCATGTAATCAAACCATATTGCAATAGTGCCACACTAAATAAACAAATAATGAGAATGCTTTCATATCTATTAGGATATTCATTTGTAAACTTGTAACTTGCTCAGATCCGTTAGAATAAAAAAAGTCACTACTACTAAATCATATAAATGTATAACGTCTTTGTATACATTCTCGAGGTATACGTTGACTTTAATGCGAATTATATTTTTTAATAAATAAAACACTTGATAGTAATTCTTTAGTGTTAAATAGTTAGTTGACCACGAGATAGCAGTACTTTTATATCGCTACAGACGAGCTCCGTGAAGAAGACGAAGAGCAGTTCCCTTGGCCTGCCTAACCACTGGCGTGCTAACTGGGACACGTCCCTCCTCAGCTACCGAGGAAAACTTGATATAAATCTACCTTCACAATTTGCCAGTGATGAGTTTGTATTGTACAACTAACGTCACGTAGCTTCACGTAGAGATTGATAGGTTCCGAGTATGACATACGCAGGCCTTGACATTTTACTGAAAGATTATAACGAGTGTCTGGTATGCCCCGGCAAGACCAGAATTCCAGTTCTCAACATCACACAGTTTACATCCCTATGTCATCACAAAACATGACTACCAAGTGTGTCAATTATAAATTACAAACCAATATCACTTTTCCTACTGTGAGTAAAATTCTTTAAAATCTTTCATGGAAGGCTATTTTTACCATTTTTAAAACTCACAATGTGGTTTTAGTGAATGCAAATAACAACATAACAACATTTTTATTTATAATATAGTAACACGCAAACAACCCATCTTTTGAGCTTAGACACAAATAGCAAAAACGTGTTAGAAACTGTTCTTAGATGTATCTGAAACATATGACTATGCTGTCCTATATGATATAATATCATAATAACTCGACAGTATATACAACCGCATATAAATTGTCGAACTCAGCAAGTTTAAATTAAAATACTGTAAACTACCCATACTTAAACAAATCAAACATTATGACTCAGATATATCTCTTTTTGGATTTATTTGATTTAATGAACAGCTAAAATACTACCAAGTCTCTAGTAAATCGTAACCTTATTAAACATTTCGATGAAATTACATGTTACTTCTAATGTGAATTTTGGGGGAACTTAAGAATCAGATTGTTTTGGAGAAAATTATAATTGGTTACAATTCTTTAGTTTTTCAATTCACAAGCCAGTTTTTACAAATACAATTGCATATTTTACAAGTCTAATGCCATAAATACCTGATTGTAGTAGTCTTCAGTTATGCTCCATAGTATATAAGGCAATTAATATACCGGGAACGGTTCTCTACCTTGTTCACTGTTAAAAAACAAACAATCCAGAGTATTATATGGAAACAATTAATACAATTTTTAAATCTACACAAATTTGTATTGATTACTTTTTCTACTTTTCCAACTTTTTTCCTGGTTCTATTTAGGATTCGACCAACTTTTACGTGTGCTGTATGTACGAGTATTTCAGGGTTTCACAACATCCGATCAGTTCCATCGATTCGTACTTTATTTTACCCATCCCTGATTCGATCCGTGTTTCACAATAACGAATTCATGCATGACTTGAAATACTTAGTTCAATATTGTCTAAACTCTTCTATTAGAACAATGTCTAGAACTTGCGGAACATTACAAAGTTCCGCCCATGTAAAAAAGGCGAAACTACTCAAGATCACTTCTATAGATGCAAGCAAACCTAAAATTACAATGTTCAAACTTCAGCTCCAATAATGGTTTCATTTTGTGATCAAAATTGATAAGATTTGCAGACTTTGGGGATTTACTTTGAGTCCCATCTCTTATATTGGATTGCTTATGTTTATTTACAGAAACTATCAAGGTACCATAGTGGGTATATGAGTGATCGTTCAATAACCAAACAATGCACCCAACTGGTATTTCATTCTTACTGCATGAAACACTTCTCAAAATTCACACCATGTTCTACAACCTGCAAGAAAATTATACAAATATTATTTTTTTGCAACTTTTTGAATCTGCAATGTTTTAATTTATAAGCAATGCGCAGACAACTACAATAATACTAGTTACAATAGTCAATTTCGTTACATTGGAAGACCATATTTCACCATCAAGGTCTAACGTATATTGCGGTATCTGATTCAGGTGTTGTTTTCTTAGTCAATAAGTTAAAAAATCTCTATGCAACTCAAATCCAAAATGTCTTCTGTGCTCCTTCCGAAGTGACGTCATATTCAGGATATATAACTGTGGGGGTTTGGTACCGTCTCCTGCTGAGATCCCATTGGACAATAAAAAGAGAGAGCAGTAAACGCTATCTCAGCCATGCCTTCTTAGAAGGAGAGAAAGGTTTGTTTTGTTCCAGCTTCTAAGTGGACAGAGGAGGAGATATCCTTCCACGTAGGCTTTATAAAGCCTTTTTGAACTAAGGAATAACCTAACCCTACCACAATCATCCACAGTAAACTAGACATAATCGGTCAAATTATCCCTTTACCCACCCCATTTTCCGTAAGCAATGTACCACTCCTGGACATCCATTGCGTTGATAACATCGGTCTTTTTCTACAACTAGTGCAAGGTTTTAACTGATGCTTTAGGAGGTATTCAAACCAATAACAAACACAATTTGTGTTTGAAATAGTGAGTTTGTCTAAATATTCCCTTCCTAGCACGCCTGAATAGCCACTGAAATCAAACAAGCGTGGACGTGAAGTTTTCATGATGCGAAACGGACGTTTTTTGCTCGTGCAACACACCTATATATAGCCTGCCAAAAGAAAGTAGTTACTTTCAAAAAACATTAGCAATTATATAAAAGGCAATTGAATTAATATTTGCATGGACGTTGTTGAACGAAGTAACTGTATGTCAAATCGGTAGTTGTAGTCAAAGTCACTGGTAAAGCATGTTGGCGGTCGCAGGCCTGGTCAAAAACCCAAATAAACGCGAGGAAAGATTTCGAAGTAAAGATTTATAAAGTAGTGACATCCTTGGAAATCGCCACCACAAGCCAGCAGCATTTTCAACAACCACCTGTCTCGTCGGTCACAATATGATGAACATAACCTATAACTGAAAATTTAGGCTGTTTATCAACATAGAGAACCTTGACTATTAAGAAGCCATACTAAATACTATGCACTGGTATTATTATTAAGTCGCTGTCTATAAGGTCGCGTTGTTATATTACGTAGTAAATGATAACACTTACGTATTTTCCCGTCATTGTCAACCGTTACGTGTCATGCTTAACCGCAGTAATGGAGCATGTCAAGGTTATGTTGTTACATTCCCGTTATTTGTTTACTACCGTCGAGGTTTAACCGTAAGGAGCAATAAATTCACATCTTGATCTTTTCTTATATTTAATCTCTCTGTCACAAATTAAGGGCAGTCAGACAAAAAAATACAGATCCTGAAATATTTTAATTAATGCATTAAGTATATCATCTATTTAAATATGTTTAAATCAACAGGAGTGAAGACGAATTTGAGTCAAAACTTAATATAATATAATACATGGGAATTTGCGATAAAAGTCTACCCAGTTCATGATTATTTATAGGATGAGTTGTGGGGAATTAAAGGAAACAAAACCGCAAGGCACATTCTTGCATAATTCTGTGTGTTGACAAAGCTAACTCAGAAGGAAATAGCAGCTCTACCAGCGAGCTTAATGAAGAAAAGCCTACAAAAGCAGCCTACAACCGCAAGTTGCCTGCAAAGACTGACTACTGATCAACCAATGATTATGGTCTCTACAAAATACTGGAACACCAATCACATAAGGATTCAGTGAAGATAAAGCTACTACACAATCTCCTGATTATATAAAAAGTTGAGCTGCAGTTTGTCAAAACAACAGTACCTATGTAATGTTTAAGATGTAACCATTAAAAAATGCGTCAAATAATTGTAAATAACTAATTAGAAAACATGATCTTAAATTTAAAACCTAAACAATTCAGGAGGAAATACTTAAGATCAAAGCTCTAACAACCCTAATGAGGGAAAGATAACCTTCATGGCAATTTCTCTAACAAAAGCCCATATTTGGTACCTCAACTTATGGGCACCTTTACATATAACTAAAAACAGAAGTAGAATTTAAAGTGTCAAACCTAATCCTAGGTATGTTCTAGCTGCTAAGGTATCTAACTTGATTGCGGATAGTTCCGGAATTCCAACACAAAATTCTCCAATTCTCTTCTCTCTGGTTGGCCACCAGTCATTAAAGTTCAATCATGTGAAGTCTTTCATATCACATAATAAATTGTTTAACCTCTTATTAGTGAGCAAAATTGTTGAGAAATGATTTACAATGACCCTTTGACAAACCTGGATTCCATATAAATAAGGAGAAAGCTGATGAATAAATTGCTTTTGAAGAATAGGTTGTATTGTGTTTGACCACAACAGAATCAAAGCAGCGTGTTATAGGCCACGTGGTTTTTTTGTAGAAAAACTACATTCACTGTGAAGACTACATTCAATTTTCAAAAGAATGAACCAAGCTATGTAAGATGTGTGAATAACTAGTTTAAAAGTAGTAGCAGAAGGAACAGCTGCCTGCACACTCCCTCCACGGGAAGTAACTTGACAGCATCCCGGAAAGAGATATAAGTCGAATCTTGTTCTAAACTTTAAAAATCAATGTTCGGGTCCTCCAAGTATACCACTGAGTTTACTTAAATCGTTAGGTTAACAAATAAAGCATGCAACAGAGCACCTAGGCGGGTGTACCTAATATAGGGAGGCACAAATATACAACGCACAAACCAAGCCTAACCTCCTTTAACCTCAGGAAAACATTATTCTATAATGGAGTCTACATCTTCAGATAGAAAATGCTCTTCATATAAGATACCTTCCCTCAGGTATAGAGCAACAGGTATCATGTAGGTGTCAGAGGGTGTGCCAAGATAAAACCAGGCCTCCGTCACCCCGAAGATATCAAAACCGATATTGTCCACCAATAAACGTACATCTCTTCAAACCTTCATATTCAGATGAGCAATCCAGAGAACAGGGCCCCCCCCTAACTGCTAGTTTCCCTCCCGATGGGCAAGGAATAATCGTACTCACACAGAGACCACAGTCACCATTTAAATACAGTAGGGTATTTAAATACTCACAATGTGGGTGTTTTTAGTTTTTGAGCTTTCCACGACATCTTTTGATGGTTAATGATGTATTGAGCAAACAAATATTGTACAGTCATGTGATGGATTAAATTGAAATGAATAATAATATTTATCCTTATAAAAAATAACATATTTGTAAAAATACTTTAAAAAGTGAGTGTTATTGTGTACTTACAACTTTGTGTGCCAATATTGTCTTTGATACTTCTTTAAATGTGTTTTAATGGCATGTTTCTTAAATTAAGATGAAATCTTTTGATTTTTGTTTTTACTGTTTCAATATATACTGAAATATTTTGTAAGAGTTGGTAACATTTCATTACAGTATATTTATTGTACTAGTACACGGCAAAATGCCTGAAAGATTAAACTAGAAACTAATTACTTCCAATTTAATATAAGTGGGTATTGCCTATACTATTATATAAAGCCCTAATGGTGTGTGTGTTACTCAATCACGTAAAAACTACAGGACCGATTGTACGGAAATTTTAAATGGACATATAGGCATATTCTTATTAAAAAAATCCCTCCATGCTTAGCCCCATTGGTCTATAAGAGTTTTGGAAAATCCCATCTTGGTTTCTAAAATTTCATTACTGTAAATGAAATGAAAATAAACCATTTTAAATTTATACACGCAAAGTTAGGGCTGCATGGCCCTTTCTTAGACTTAACCTTCGACAAAGTAAAATTTAAAAAATTATTTAACCCTTTTAGCCCCGGCGTCCGATATACCGGACAGAGGTGGTCTAGCTAAAATGCCCAACGTCCGATATACCGGACGTCTCGAGAATTTTAATGTAGCTGGCTAATAATATGTCCAAATGCCATCAGTTTCGGTATAGTAGTCGGTGAAGAAACGGACTACATGCAAAAACAATAAACCTTCCAATTGGCATCGTATTTCGTCGTCATTGAGCGTAGTTTATTTGTCGATGTCAGTTGTCAGACGACTTCAGTTGCATTGTTGTTTGTATGCTGACTTATAACCTCAATTAGTTTGCGTGATTGAAAGCGGTTGTTTTTTCGTGTGATTTATTGTATTATTAGTAAAAAAACATTAGTAAACGTCGTAGAGAAAAGTTACCAGTGAGTGAAAACACTTTGATAAACACTGGTACTTTGGCATTATACCAACCACACCCATACATGAATCGTTATTTGACATTTTGCTTCTACTGATTACTAGATTAGCGTAGAACAATATTTCGTCAATATAAAACAGGAATTGTCTTATCGCAAACCCCTCCCCATCCTCAGACAGAGGTCAAAGTCGAGCGGTCTCGTAGATAAGTGATTGCAGAGTCCCGCCGCGCGGCCTGCCGTAATCGGGATTCTCGAGAAAGATAAGATAACAGCGACAAAAATACCGATCACAATACCTGGAAATTCTTGTTGATTAATGGAATGTTAGTTCTGTTACTCAACTAACATCGTTTTATAACGTTCTAAGTTCATTGAAAAAGGTTTAAGCGTTGGTGGCATATAACGGAATCTTACCCCATTCCCAAAGTACCATAAAATGTATATATTGTAAATATTATTTCTTTTACTTTTTTGAAAAATTAAAACAAGTTTTAGTCTTACAAACCATTACAATTAGTTTGTGTTATTTTACAATTGTTATTATTTCAAAAGTGCAAAAAACAAGTAAACATATCTGTATACTTCTACTGACGTGTATGTGGAAATATATGAAGAAGTGCTTATGCAGCAATACAATTAATTGTATATATCTCCTGCATTTATCAAGGAAAGTTCTTAAAATTTTGTGTGTGTAGTAAGAAATATGTGTACAACAAAATTGCTTCATTTTTCAGGGGCTACAATTTTTTTTTCCTACCGTTTATGTATGTCCAAACTATAAAAAATAAAAAAAAATTTATGTATAAATACGCAAAAAAAAGAAATCATTCTGTAAAAGTACTTTTTAAACTATTACATCTAAGAGTACACTTATTTTTGAACAATTTAAAACAAAAACCTAAAAATTATCTTCAAAAATAAGAAAACTAGATGAATTTTCCCTCAATTCTGCACTACGGTCCCTTATCGCCATGGGCTTTCTGGCAAGTCCATGGAAAAATGGCTGGGGAAATACTACCTAACAAATAAACAAATATTTTTGCTAAACAAACATTAAATAAGAATTGAGCCTGTAAAATGTAATGAACTGTCCTTTGTAAACATTGTGTTATGACAGCACAACCATATATTTAATTCATTTAACCACTATTTTCAATTTGTATAATATATTTATAGTCTTGAAAGCATAGAGTAAAAAAATACCTAGATGAGAAAAATTAAGTTTTATTAAAAATATTCTTTTAACTGTAAATTTTAAGTAATTTAAAGTATACCAGCTTGATCAGAGCTGTAATGCAGATATTAAAGACACTTTCACGTTAACTTTAAAGACTGTGATAAAACCCAACTGAGTTGTCTTCTAACAGAAGTAGAATTCTCAGATCTGTGTATGTATATACATATTTTGCTCAGGGAAACAAGGCAACAAAAACTATGGCACAAAAAAATACTAATACATGAGTAAATTACAATGGCCATAAATACACACCTGTTTACTATTTTCTTGTGGTAGCAAAGCAAACTCAACATTGATGTCGGAAGTATAATTTACTAGAAGTGTTCATACATATACAAAGGTTAAGAAATTGCATGCAAGGCTGTGGGTAACTGCTATTTTATAATGAAAACTTTGTCCTGTACGAAAGCTTCAGTTTTAATGTATTCCTTTTTCTGACAGCCAGGGAGCACTGAAGGCACTTTATACCTGTTCGTTTGATTCGAAATCAGTCTGGAAATGCAAGAATGCTCTGGTAGAACTGATTAAGGAAAATAGAGTAAAATTCAGTTGGGCTTTGAGGGAATTCATAGTAATGAAAAAGCAGATACCCTCGCCAAAAAGGGAGTGGAGTCCTTTATTGTGAGGCCAGAGCCGGGTTGCAGGATAGCTTTCTCCTACAGGAAAGCTCTTGTAAAAGATTGGGAAAAGAGGACAAGAAACTTTAATTGGAGTAGGGACTCTGGATTAAGACAATCAAAAATGCTTATCACTCCTTATGCTAAAAGGCGGGCATCTCTCCTAGATCAGAGTAAGAAGGATATAAGGATGATAATAGGGATGCTGACAGAACATGGCCCCCTTAGAAAACACCTCATGAAGGTGGGCCTTAGCCAGACTGATGAATGCAAACTCTGCAGAGAAGAGGAGGAATCAGTGTAGCATATTTGACTAAACTGTCCTGCTATATCTAAAATTTGGAAAAGATTCCTAGGGGTATATCTCCTCAGCCCCATGAGCATCAGGAAGAACAGGAGTCCTGAAGTCTGATTGTCTTCTGTAAGTCTCAGATTCTGAGAATACAAATATATATTAGGAAGGCACAAAGGTCCTTTCAGGACTAAGTGTGGAGACAATCACCTCTTTCCCTCAGGAAACAAGTATTCCTTTTATATTAATGTCATTTCAAAAATAGTGAAAGCTCAGTTTAATTTTCTATCTTTTGGTTTTCTTCAGTGTGTAAGTAAAAGAACATTAATATTGTTTATAGGAGGTTACATAATATCTCGAGATTTACTGGAAAAAAGGACTAAAACAGGCCATAAATCAGGCTCAATGTCATTTCATTTTTTTTCACTTTGCTCCTGGAAAATAGCAAAACAAACATTTGGGATAAGAGAGTCCTTGTGACTTTCAGAGTAAGAATAGGCCTAATAATAATTACAATAGTTTAAGTATGTGTGTTGTATATTAACGGGTAACAAAATTTATTTAATGAAAAGGATCTGTAAGGATTACTTTTTATACAGATCTTTTAGTTCTTTAGGATTAGTTTAATGTAACTTTAAAAATAATGTAGATATATTTATATTGATTTTCAACATTACTGCTAATTAGTCTGTTTGATTTTTGTATAATTTCTTTTCAATATTTCATTACAACAAGTGTTCTGTATGCTACATAGTTTTTAATCTGTTTAAAACCACAGTTTTATTCTGAATACAATAGTCCAATGGCTCTGCATGACTTTTTGCCTATCTTAAAATGCTGATGTGCAGGCTCAACCTTTGAAGGTTAAAATACTTTTACTAACGAGTTACACCACAAAAACAGAATCACAACACTAACAAAATATAATGACATGAACTACACTAAAGTGAAATTTCTTTGCGTTTAATGCTCATTTACAAATTCACATAATTTTAGGTTCTATATTACAAGGTTATATTTGTTTTTATGGCCTCCCATACTATATAAATATAAAAAATAATCTATACAAAGAAACTTTCTTCATAGAGTTTTATGATAAACGGAGATAACAAAAAAATTAAAAACTTAAACAAATTTGTATTACGGCGAAAACAACAATAAAAGTACAAAGAACCCCCTATTCACAGTGGCTCAACTAGTTTGTTTACATCGGCAGAATTTTTGTTGCTCGTCAACAAACCAGTAAATGTACTGCAAAAAAAACGGCTGCAATATTGTTTCAAATAGTTCAAACAGAGAAGAAGCAACACAATGCAGAGTCAGTAGAACCCACCAAACTATGCCCATATGTCAGTGAAATAAAACGTAGTACGCCACTCATGCAGTGTCTGTGATTCATCCGCTAGCGGAACTACAGCACACTGGACAGCATCCGTGTTTTGTCCAGAAAGGGTTAAATTTCTTCCAATGAATTGTCAAACAACGAAGTTGTAATTTAATATTGGTAATGAAAGCTTGTTACAAGATAGGGGAAACAGAAAGAAAAAGTAGTCGTTAGTTTAAAATAATGTGTTTTACTACAAAATAAAAAATATAAAGGTATCAAATATTAAAACTAAATATAAATTGTTTATGGCTTACGCTAATACTAATGATGTGCTTTTAATTACTCTTAAGTATTAAGACACACAATTGATTTCTTATAAATAAGTATCAGCTAGTGTAAATGTTTCCACATTTTATTTCCAGGAAGCTTTTGTACTTTTCTTGAAGGCCATTTCTTTCAGTTTAGGAGACAAAATTTTATTGCATATTTAAATGAAACATTTCTTAATGACAGAATGGAAATCTTTATGGCGTATCTAGATGAGAGGTTATTAAGAGTAGATTTATTAAATATTTTCACAGAATTAAACGTTATTACATTTACATCTAAGAGATTCCAACCCTAAGAACAGCAACCTTTGTACTTTACTTGAAGGCAATCAAGTTTTGTTAGGGTACATTGTTATTATAGATTTAACAATAACATTTTAGAGACATTCTAGAACTTAATAACAAAAATGAACACATTTAAAATATCAAGCTTTGAGCGATACAGAAATGTCTTTGGTTTGCTTTGATTAATACTTTTCAAATACATCTGAGGAATTGCACACATTTCATTATAACAGCGGAGACAATGTTCAATAGAGTGTTAACTTTGATTGTCTTCTCACTTTTTAATATACTTGTGGACTTTCCCTCCATATCTTGCCACAAAAGCAGACACGTTGAACTTCCTCTTACAGCCCTCATAATTCATGTAGCGGATTTTCCCGAAAATTTCTCTCTCCCTCCAGCCTTGGTCATGTATACCACAGATTGACCACATACAGCCTACACATAAAGACAATATTATATAACACTCGATAAAAAAACAGAAGACATAAAAACAATATTATATACAAAATAGATCAAACCATTTTGTAAATTGCATGCAAAAATAAATATCCCTTCCTGCTTAATCTGAAGAAAGAGAGATTTTACATGTAGCTGTCATCTCGAAATTTCAAATTGAAGATACATTATTAGTTGAGACATTCAAGTTGAATCAACCCTTCCTAGCTATGTTAAGTGTACTTTCAAATATTGAGAAACTGCACCATCTTTATACCTTACAAAATTGTTTAAGCATAAGAATTTGTCTGTAACAATGTGGACTTGTTTAAACCCTCTCCCGCTCGCAAGGCATGAATCGGCACGGCCACAACATAGCCACTGCAGCCTAAACGGCACAGATCGGCACGCACTGCTTTATCTACTAGAGCCGATAAGTGCTGCTCTCGAGTAGCAATAGTTTGTACTACTAAGGGTTGTTTGCTATCAGGAGACCATTTACTTTACTTTTACAGTAGATTTATTCCATTATTTTGCTATTTATATTAGTTGTGCGGAAACAATGGCGGGTTGTAGTCGTACACTTCGTGACAGTGAAATCGATCTCGTTATTAGTAGTGATTGCGACGATTTCAAGTGAGTGTAGTGATGTACCAGAGCTTTGTGAAGTGGTTGGTGGCATTGAGGATGTAGTTCGGAGTGATCACAGTGGCAGGGGCAGTGACGGCGAGCCAGACAATGACCTTCACCAAGTAACTGCGCAACAAACAACCCGGCGCCCAGCTGTCCGTGTGCCCCCTCCCTGGTCTCGTACAATCAACTTCAATGAACCAATATATAGTAAAATAATTAATATATATAATTATAGTTAATTACAATGACAGAACGTATGTAAGTTGAGACGCCGCGTATTTTGACCGAGCCCGACCGGCAGAGCGAATTAATTGAGGTTAGAAGCACCATGAGCGCCTGGAAACAATGGGAGCGGGAGAGGGTTAATTACAATCAATATGCAATTGTTTGCAAACATGTTTTCTGCTAAAGATTCAATTGTATATTTCTTCAAGCTTTGTTGTTAATTCAGATGGTTTTTTTCCGAATAGTTTTTCAACATAGTTTGATTTAATAAATTCTAATTTAGTAATAACATTTGTATTACTGTAATATAATTCACAATAAATAACCTATTGTAACTGATGATGGAAAAATTTCACAAAAATTGTTTACTTTTAAAAAATTTTATATATTAAAAAATTGAAATATATGACTTAAAATATTAAATGAATTTGATTCACAAGTTATACTTACCAACATAACCGCTAGGATCTCTGCCGTCCATGCTATATCTGTCATTGAGGTAAATAGCTGAAGCTAAAGCCTCTTCAGGCGAAGCTGTCCACTCCAGTATCTTCTTGGCCCAGTACATTCGCAAGAATCCATGCATTTTACCTTCCCGGACCAGCTGTATCTGAGCCGAGTTCCACAGATCGTCGTGTGTTTTGCTTTCCTCCAATTCTGACCTTGTATAGACATAGGTTCTTTTGTCTTTCCTGTAACATTACAATATGGTCACAGTCAACATATTAGTAAGATACAAAATTGCATGCGTGTAATATTCACTGAAAATGTCATTCCTCTACTATCTATGACACTGAGGCGTTATGGATAATAAATGCCAAATTGGTACATTTAAAACTGCTAAACTAGCAAAGATTAATACTCTCAGTCTCATTTCCCATAAGGATACGCTTGGTGGGCCATTTCTTAACCCAACCTAAACTATCATTTTCACTTATGGTATTATTCTAGAGCTCATCAAAGCTGCCTAGGTTAGCTAACAGTAATAAATCTCAGTCTTATTTCCAAAAAGGATATGCTAATTTGGTGGGCCACCTTTTAATCCAACCTAACCTATCATTTTCACTTATGGTATTGTAGAACTCGTTTTAGGTGCCTAGGCTAACAAAGATTAATATTCTCAGTCTCATTTCCAATAAGGATATGCTAATTGGAAGGGCCACTTTTTAACCCAACGTAGCCTATCGTCACTTATTGTATTGTAGAACTCGTTTTAGGTACCTAGGCTAACAAAGATTAATATTCTCAGTCTCGTTTTCAATAAGGATATGCTAATTGGAAGGGCCACTTTTTAACCAAACCTAACCTATCATTGTCACTTATGGTATTCTAAAGCTCCTCAAAGCTACCTAGGCTAACAAAGATTAATATTCTCAGTCTCATTTCCAATAAGGATACGCTAGTTGGAAGGGCCACTTTTTAAACCTAACCTAAGTTGTCACTTTCGGTATTCTAGAGCTCTTAAAAGCTGCTTAGGCTAGCAAAGATTAATAATCTGTCTCATTTCTAATAAGGATACACTAATTTGGTGGGCTACTTTTTGATGTTACTTATGATCGTTCAGTATTTTTTTGGCCCAGTCATAAGCTCCTTTGATACCATCATATTTTTTTAAATGCAAAATTATAATTTAAGAATTGCAAGAATTACATTAACAAAATTCTGATCTTACTTGTGATCGTTCAGTGTTTTCTTGGCCCAGTCATAAGCTCCTTCGATGCTGTCATATTTTTTGTTGTAGTAACAAAAATTGTCAGACAGTTCTCGCCGGATGACTGCTTCTTCTACAAATGCATCAACACTCTCCTTGTGGCTGGAACCTAACTTTTTCACACACAGTATTGCTCTTTGAACTGAAATTTGGCCTGCAACATGTAAATACACATTTATTAAAAAATAGTGTGTACGTTTTTATTTAATGACCTATATTTATGTAATGTTAAGAATTTGGAAACAAAATAAAGTAAATTTTGTGAAAAAGGTACTCCTCTGAACAACTTTTCTAACTATGCTTTTCTTTTGTGTATGCGTAGTGATGATTAATTTGTTTTTACTAAATCCAATTTTTAATGAGCAACCATACAACTAATAACAGATAACTTTAAAACTATTGTGTTTTAATTTTGGCAAGTAGTTTTAAATTATTTTTGTGAATTTTATTAGGTTTGTTTATTATACAGCCAAGATTGATAGAAGTTTTAAATGCCAGTTAATATCTTTCATGCATTAATAACAATGATCTTGTCGTTATAGTTTTTAAGATATTTATTTTAATGTATTTGGCAGTTTTATTCTTTCTAGTTGTTTTTTGTAATGCTTTATTAGTATTTCAAAATTCTTAGTTCTACGTTATTGATTTGGTAATAATTTCATAGTTTATGTTTAAATACAAGGTTTCTTAGTTAAATTTTGTCTTATGATGAAGGTTCTACTAACTGATTGACAGATGTTTGTTACTCAACCAACCAAAGTGAAAATAGGGGAGACAGATTGCTGAGGGCGTTGACAGTCGGATCGTTGCGCTTGGAGCCGAACATTTTGATGCGTTTGTTGCAGAACTCCTGCAGGACAGAGATGCCAGACTTGTAGCCAGGCACAAAACCTGTCACTGGTGCTACACTGAGGTCCACTTGGAGACTCTTTTCTGCTGCCTCCCAGTCAATCTAACAACAATCCCAGTGTCGTGTGAAATCAGTTGGTACTGAGAAGCCCTATCCTACATTTTAAATATCAACAATAACTCATGAACATTAAAATTTAAACTTACTTGTTTAGGATCTACATCCTACAAAAGATTTTAAAATAAAATTTTTTTAACAGGTTCAAGAACAATAATTGTGTGAGTGATTAAAACTTAATAAAAAATCTAATGATGTTATTGTTAAAGTGAACACTATCATTGTCATGTCCAGGATCAGTAATGAAACCTGAGCGTAATTTATTATTTATACTGAAGTTTATTGCTGAACCTGGACACAATATTAATAGTCCACACTTAACAATAAAATCATTATTTTTTTTGTTATATCTGAAATTACTCACACAACAGTTTTTGAACTTGTCCTAACTTGTCATTTCCACAAAAACTTTAATGGGCTGTAGCTCCTAAGCCAGTAAGTTAAGCAAAAAATTGCCCATAATATAAACCTTTCAAAATGTAGTTTATCTCAAATTCAAAGGAAATATTAGGAGTGTGTTTAACACGTATACACAATGGTTGTTGTGTAATATCACAAGTACCCAATGGGATACATATCGTCGTAACATGTTAACAACATTCTGAGCACATATTTGAATCCTACTCTTTAAATTCATTGAAGTTATGTTTATTATAAATGTTAAAAGTAAAATAGAAATGGACCAAGGATAGCATCAGATAACTACGTAAAATATGATAATTGGGACTTAAAATTGGACCATTGATTACAAGGTTTTTCTATCAAATTTAAATAGTTTAAATACAGTAGGGATATGAAATGATAGTAAAAGATATACATTTTTTTTTAATTTGTACCAAATTCAATTACATCACCTTAAATAAACATTTGATTTGCCATGAATCCAGTTGTCCCATTATCTTAACTACCAAACCGTTATATGTACCGTTTGATAAAAGTATTATTTATTGAAGTCAAGTCACTAACTTTACTATGAATTAACTTTATTGTAGTGGATAGCCAATGTAATAATCTTTCATCATCAACCCTTACCTCTTATCTTCTACATCTCAAAACAGCCAATTCAAGAGCCATCTTATAAGACAAACAAATTTTCAGTAGTGTTACATGACTGGCTATCTAGAAATCCATTCTATAAATTGGACGAATATCATAAAACTATCAAAGATGTGATATGAAATTGTAGCCTACGAAGTAGTAAGAAGTTGCACAACATTTAATCTGAATGGTTAGTACTTGTATTATATCTACTTTTTAATACTCGAATATATCTAAGGATAAAAAACTTGAGAATGATTGTTTAAACAAAACAACAATATCTATTGCAATGTATGTTATCTGCATGCTGAAGGATAAATAAAATGTCTTATTACTTTAAAAGCTCATCACCTTATCAGCCTTGAGCTTTCCAGAGAACGGATGTTTCACAACGGGCGGAAACTGGGTGAGGAACTCCGGCAGCTGGCGGGTAATCTTCCCTCTGATAGTTCGGGCCCCATACTCTAGTTTGTCAGACGCCGTCCAGCAAGGCACGATATTGTGTGCATCCACCTAAGTTGCAACAGAGTGCACACAGTGGTTAGCTCAATGACATTCTGAAACAACGAATATGGCACAATGTAACACACAATATATACTTTTCTTTTTAATCTATAATTATGGTTACGTTATGTAGTGACGAGTAAGTAAATCAATACAAATTATTGTCCGTTTTAAATTAAAGGTTTGTAGTTTACAATAAAAAGAACTCAGAGAATCGGGTTAAGTTCACTACACACTATACAAGGTCAATTTGAAATTCTAATTTTGTCTGCAGTTGGTAATAAATCCATTCTTGAAGATAAGAGGAAGAAAAGTGAAGATTTGTTATACTCTTTGGAACAATTTTGTTTATGTAAAACCCCAAATGTTCATACCAGGTCCAATGTTATGTAACAGTGTCCTTTTCTTGTTTAAAAAGACAAACAATGGTGTTTCTGAAATGAAAGAACTGTAATAAGAGATGAGTGCACTAGAGCATGTATATGAGCATGACTCATGGACACTATCTATGACCATAGTTGTTTTAGTTGAGAACAACTGTCATTTCATGAGTTAAAAAATGAGCCTAATCTGTCCTAGCCATTAAAATCTCTTATTCTAGTGTATAATATTGTTTAAATATTCATTGTTCTCATCTCAGTAAAAAAAAATAAATTAAATTATTTAAATTAATTTTTTAGTTTGGAACCTGAATGAGCTTGTGATTTATTTTTCATGGAAGATGTCAGAATTAGTAGATCCGGACTCACAGAACATTAGTATATTAATTATTATTATCCTAACTCTTCCAATACATGTAACAATATACAACAAATCTGTTATGAAAAGTAATAATAGTTGGCAAAAGCAAAAAAAGTTATATAATGATAATTATTACTCAAGATGTTGAATTCATGCTAAACTGCAAAAATAAATTATTTATGATAAATTTATAAATTATAAACATAATTTATAAATTTGTTATGACAAATATTTATTTATCATAACACAAAGCATTTTATTATTTATGATCATAAATAAACTATAACAATATCAAAACATCAGAGAATGAAAAAAGGAAAAAAATACAAAACACAAAATTACATCAGACTATATGCGTAATATTGACAGCTTTTATACTTTTGTAGATAAAACAGACAATAGTTTTTTTTGTTGTAAACGATCAACGTGTAAAGGAGTCACTAGTTAAACAAAAGGTGTACAAGTCCTCAGGAATTGTGTTGTTTCTGAACCCATATCGTACAGCTTTTGCTGTCATAAATTTGTGATAACAACCGTCTAGAAGAGTCTCTCGATCTTATGCCAGTCGTTGCTTTCTCAAAGGAGATTCAGAACAATTGAGTCCTGAAGGACTAGCTGTTGTAGGAACATGTCTTCCATCACACACCTTATTTCTAAGTAAAGGTAAATAAATGCAGGAGAGATAACAGTTCCACGAGAGGGAAATAAGTATAACCTAACAACGTATGGTGGGGTAATCCAGGACCCCCCCCAAAGCAAAGAAAACAGCTGGAAACTTCTCACTTAATCCTTTAAGTAAGCTTGGTGTGGTGACCAACGTCACAACTTACCTGAGTGAATTAAAGGGTTCTCAGAGAACATAGTAGTTGAAAGATCTCAAAATACAATGAATAAACCCGAGGACTGAAAAGTTTTGCTGCAATATTAATTGTTAATCATCAAATTATTTGTAGTCTGAGTTCCAACATTAATTCTGATCCAGCAATCACAGTATCAATTTTTGATTCCAATTCTAATTTCATGTAATGTCCTGTCGTAAGTGTAAATGTAAAAATAATGAAGGTTGCCACATTACAATTATTTTTGTTTCTATGTTCATGTAAAGAAAGGTTCAATATATTTTTCTGTAAGAATTAAAACAGGCCTAATTATTTTTTTGCGGCAGAATTTCACTTCGTACACAACAGTACAAAAAATATAAAATTGTAAATTATTTTTTGTAGATTATATTTGTAGAATGTAGGATTGTAGATACAACTAAAAATGTAGTAGTTTTCTCAAATGCTTATCACTCAGTATAGTACTAAATGCAAAAGAATCTCCATACATACAAGTTTTACGTTGGAAGTGATAGATTGGACACTCAACATAGGTGAGGTGAGTATAAGTAATTGATGTTATTCTACTTTCTTTAAACATCAATACACAATATCAATTAACACTTAAAATAAATTTGTGGATGACTCAACTATTTTTATTTCTCAAAACTGGAATCTACAGTAAGAGTAAAATAAAAACTGGAGTACATTTTTTTTACTATCGAACAAAACAAGATTTTTATTTTGATAAATTTTAACAATTTTTTGTAAGTATCCATTTCAAGACTGATAGAAAACTGTTCTTATAGTCCTAATACCTTATTTCAATGGTTCGTAATCTCTCCCTCTTCCTTACCCTTAGGGTACACGAAAAGTTTTATGAAATGAAATATGTTTATTGTCATTAATCAACAGTAGTTGCAATAGACGTAGTCAAACTTGTAAGCCTTAGTGTACGAATTTAGTGGGTACGAAAAAGGGTTCACAATCACATTAAGTTAAAATTTAAAGATAGTAGATATTTTGAAAATATGAAAATTCTTAGTAGCTTTTAGGCACTTTACAATCGAGAAAACATCTTCTCAAAGAGCTCAAAATGAGCCCTTTTCTACTTTAAAGGTTAATAACCAAGTGTATTACTTGAGAAAGTGTAGTTAAAACTTTTATTTTTAAAGATAACCTCCCCCATATTCAATTAACTATTTAAATTGACTTCTTCAAACAGATTGTACATTGTACAGAAATTCAATATTGTACTAAGCATCACTTGCCTGAATGAGAGGAACTTCCTTAGGTAAGCTTTTCTTCAATGTTTGGGCCCAGCTGAGACAATCTCTGAGAGGCATAAAATCCACAACTACAGCTCCAATTTTGTTCTTCTCAAACAAAACCTGGTAGCACCTCTTCACCATTCCCGATCAATAAGTGGAACTCAATATTGAGTGATTTACACTCAGATGCTACCTCTTCCAAACCTGGAACATGGGCATTTAACTCGCATCAAACATTTGAGGAAAACAAATAATTTAATTACCAAATTAAATAGGGTCAGGTCTCACCCTTTCCCTCCAAGTACATAAACAACACAGATAAATAAATAAGTTGGAAGCTTTTTTAATCATTTATGACTCAAATAAATTATATTTTTTAATTACTTGTAACTCAAAAAAATATTTTTTGTGTTTTTGTAATAATTCATTCCTTGAGGAATTTAGAATTTGTTAGAAAATAAATAACACATCACTCTCTGAAACCATAACTTGTGTACATATGGTAAAAATTTCACATTTTTATCTGCAGTTGTTTTTATTTGGCCCTAATTACTAAATTTCCTAAATTTCCAATTTTAAATGCCTGTAATTGCCCTGGAGTTATTACAAAGAAGTTTCTACTCTCCCTGTCATAAGGAAAGCTAAAGATCTGTAAATTTTAAATACAAAAATATTTTACTAACCAAAAATGTATTGCACTGCCTCAACCTAGAAATTCCCCATACAGCATCCTGTATCCTATAAAAAGGGGTTTACATTTTTAACAACCAGCAGATGAGTATACCTCAGCCAACTTGTATGAATGTATACATAAACGCAGCAAACTTGAAAAAGTGTACCTTAAAATTTTGATATATTGATATCTGCAACAGAAACAAAATGGTGGCTGCCAACTACCATGCAAAGAAAGAGAAAGTGAAATTAGGGATCACTACACCATCTTTGGTATTCTGGACAAAAGTGTTGAATTTCCACAGGAGGACCTGATGGTTTGTTCTCAGCGGTTTGTAGAACTGCCTCATGGTTTACTTTCGGGGTGCGCTGCAACCCTTTAGGCTAAGTGCATGGAAATAGACCGCCCCTTAGAAGAAGAAGGTACACTTTTTAATATGTTTCCAACTTATATAAAAATATATAAACAAATTTGCTATGATGCTGTTCAAAAATGTAAACATCTTCGTGGGACACTCGTCATTTTAGTTAATGCATTTGTAAATATCAACTTCTTTCAATTCTCCAAACTGTAAATTATATTAGTAAATAAAACAATTATCATATAAAAGAGTGAAACGTACTTTCTTTTTTTTGTAACAAATTAAATATATGAGAGATACAAAGCTATTAATACATTATTAAAATTAAAGATACTATATTTAAAGTGTCTTTTAATTATATTTAGTCATCTACTTATATATGTGAGCTATGAATAAATTAAGTATTCTACCCCCAATAAAGGTGACTATATTTTTTTAGAAGGATTTGTTTAGAAGAAATATTTTATTAGACAATTTTACCTTTAAATAAGAACTTGTAATGCCTTATTGTGGCATCTAAAAACTTTGGCTTCACACAGAAACATATATGAAGAGGTATTTCATTCTTGAGCGCCAACTTTTGAGCAAATAGGAAAGCCCAATTATCTGAAAACAAAACAGTATATTTTAGACAGTTTCTGAAAAACATTTTTCCTATAGGAAATATTTGCATAATTCAAATAAATAACAATACAGTACAATCGTTATTCAGATGAATTGGGACTGGAAGTGATCGAAATGAACAAAAATTTGAATATAAACCGTGAATACAGTAAATAAATTACAGATGATAAGGAATTTACTTGTTACAAATATATAAGTAAAAGAGAGCCAATGTAATATTTTGTTTTATAGAGATTAATTATTAAGAAAACAAATCAAGTAAAAAAATAAGACTTTGTTCACTGTTTTGTACTTCTGATCTATTTTAGAGCATTCATTCTTCTAATGTCAAACCTTTCATGAAAATCAAAGTGTATGAGTAAAACAAACATTAATTTTCGTTGACTTGTAACAACAGTTATTTTAAATATTAATCAATATAATAAATTTAACCATAAAAAGTTCCCAAAAAAAAAAACAAACTCATTTTATAAGACTATTAGAGCAGTCTAAGTTGCTGTTGTCTAAGTTAACAAACAGTATATTAAAAATATTTTATTTGTGTTCCGATAATCTTACATAAGTACATATGTGTGGAAAAACATATCGATTTGTGAACAATTATCATGGATCCTTCTTTTACCTGGACAATATCCTGGCTTGCATTACTGCATCAAAGTGCTCTTACCCAAGCAATAATAATAAAAAAATAGAACTTCAGACTCTGATTCTATTAATTAATTTAACAGAGTATGACATTTTTACAATGTATTTAAATCAATAAATTTCACATCACACGAGTACAAATTTGTCTGTGTAAGCAGTGAAAGCAATGAAAGTTACTGAACAACGCCCTTACTGAAAATAACTTTCAGTAGTGCACTGAATGGTTTGCACAAGAGAAGTAGGCATCGAAGAATGAATTTTGAAGAAGATATAGATAATGATAGATAAACATTATTCCATCCTCGATATGGTTACTTTCTAGAAACCTCTTAGGCTGCTGTTATCAACAAACACAATGCCTTAAATGTCAATATATACATAATACAAAAAATAAAAATATGAAGGAAAATTTAATTACACACTATAGTAATACAAAATTACCTTGCACTCTCTCATCTCGAAACATCCAATACACTACTCCCTCAGCCCAGTCAGGCACATCTTGAGCGGAAGACAGGATTTTCACACGTTTCTTGTTGAACTTGAATTCTAAAACTGAGTCAGCTGCCTGTAATATATTGGATACAGAATTTAAATTCAGTTGTTTTTAAATATATTGGTAATTTAAACCTATAAGTACCAGACTTAGTTTTATTCATCCCATTTACATCCACAACATATAAATACACTAGTTCAATAAAATATGACAGAATGTCTAGTACTAGATTTTTCTCAAGAAATTCAGAGAGAGATGGTTGAATTGAAATTAAATATAATCTAGTAGTTCATTTTGCCAATAATGTGAAATTATGGTTAAATCGTCAATACAATCTTTATAGTAGACCAATATCTTACTTTTTTTCTTTCGTCTGCCAATATCCGCACATAATCGCTCTTCTCAGTTTTGCTGACATCACCAGATAACTTAAGCTTCTTAGGAGATGGCTCTTCACTCCCCATTACAACTGAAAAATATATTCAACTTGTTTAGTATTCACTACAAATTTAGTTAGATGATACTACATTTGATCAAATTAAGGCATCTATTATATTTGGTCTATTTTTACAAATAAACTTCCATGCTGAAAATTCCATTGATTATAACTTTATGTACTCATAAAACTGTTATCTTAAAACAAAATATATTACAATGGATAAATTGATACAATATTTGTATATTGTCACAAAACTGCATGGGGCTGCACCTGCCAATGTCATAGTTCGTACTGACAGTGACGAACAAAAAATATACCTTTAGATCAATCTATCTATATATATAAAAATGAAACTGTTCGTGTGTAACAGCATCACTCACAAACGGCTGGACGGATTCGCCTAATTGTTTTTTTAATTTGTTCGTCTTGATCTGTAGAAGGTTATAGGATACTTTTTATCCCTTTCCCGATTCAGGATTCCGCCCCACTGGTTACAGAAATACCCGTAAGAAATGCATTGCAGCAAACATATGTTATTAAGTGAAAGAGTCTTTTCAAATTTTTAATCAGCTGTTCTTTGTAAACATATATAATGCGACAAAAAATATATTTATATATAAATTTCTTTACACTTATAGTTTTAAAGCATAGAGTAAGCTTAAGAGAAACGACAAATTTTGTTTAAACTGTTTCTGCAATCATAATATATAAAAATGAATGTTTGTGTGTTTGTCCTTTATAGACTCAGAAACTATTGGACCGATCACTATGAAAATTTGTATTTTTCTATGTAGAAGGTTTATACGCAATGCCCATTGATGTAACTAACCACCAGGCTGTACTGCAAGATATAAAAGTTATCAAAGCGCCTGCACATTATAAAACTGCAATTACAACACAGTAGTTACGTATATTAAAATATCCAAACACTATTTGAAGGCAAAGAAATATACGGGCAAAGCTTAAGAGACGCGTGCGAAGCCGCGGGAAACAGCTAGTAGAATATAAAATTCCCAAAGACTGATATCTAAATTTTGAGAGCTAAAAATATTATAAGTTCATCTAAAAATATTATTCCTAAGTACCATTGCAATTACCGACAACTCCCCACTACCCTAAAAGTACACATAGAATTTTAATTCATATTACGAAGTAAAAGAAAACAACACAATGCCTTTTCTGTCCATTCTGTTACAATAATAAGTATACTAAAGTGCACTCTATGTAACACTATTTTTTACATTGAATATGCAGAATAACATCACTTACTCAAACCAGAAAAGAGAAAGAATGGCTATTTCTTTAAACATTCAGGAATCTAACCATTTAGGAAAAGCAGCACCGAGATGTCTGAAGTAGTTGCACAACGTCAAAAGGACTGAAATAACAGGGGAAAAATTGTAAACTTCACCATGGTGGTAGAAACTGTAGCCAAAATGATGAAAAACAGACAAAGGATCATAAAACTCTTTAAAAATTACTTTGAAATGCAGTTGGTAGACCTACTCTTCCCACTTGAATTCTCTCATTAATATTGATAACCCTACTATCCCCTTTATTTACACCTGTGTTGCCCTTTAGTTTGTTATGCTTCCACATAAACCCCGATCCCCTAGATTGATAGATTAATTGAGATATAACCAAATATATGCTTAACGAACACCTAAAAATTCTTTCTAAAAACAAAATTATACTATTTTAAGAAATTGTTAGAATTGGTTTTTAGATTGTTTTAGGCAATGTGGCTACAACTAACATAACACCACTAATTTAATAAAGGGCAAAACTAATATAATCATAACCTTCTAAATATATTTTTGTATGTTTAACCTACTTAAAAAAAATATCATCAAAATATCGGTAACACATGATTACATAATGAATAGCCTACTTTCATTCTGATGAAACAGTATGACCAATTAAAAACGAATACATATATTTTGTAATATTTTAATTGCAATAGAAAACGTAAACAATAAGTGGCTAGGATCGGACCACTTCGCTATCCTGGTATTAGGTAACTGGGAAACTAATAACATAGTGGCGCAACAGATTAGCAGGTATAAAAATAATTATCATTGTATTAAATTTTCTGAAGTATTTTTATCGCCTTACCATTGAATATATGTAATACAGTTTTTTGTAGTTCATTTTAAATATTTCAATACAAATTTATTTACTTTTTCGGTATTTATTTACAATACCGTGACCATGGAAAATGGACTTTTTTTTCATGGGTTGGGCATTTATAGCCTAGTATTATTATCACAGGTGCATATAAACTGGGGGGAAAGAATATTATTGTATTATATTGATGCCTTTCGGGCATTATTGCGTTAAGGAGCAGGGGCATCAGGGGCATCACGTGATCTGAGATTCAACTTTTGCAAGCTCGAGTTAATTTTTTTTCTAAAAGAGCAAGCAGTGCGCAGCACTGCGCAGCAGGCAAGCATCGTTGACAGGATTAACGTACTAGTCTGCATCATTTCAGTAACTTATCACTTACCTTAATGAACATCCAACACAAAGGTGTGCCATTACCACTACTGAACTAGGAGGTTAAGAATAGACACGGAGGAACAAAATAGTTCAAAATGGTGTCCCTTCTTTATCTGAGAGAGCTGCAGAGTAATACCAAACTGTCAAATATGGATAGTGTTGCCAGAGGTACTGTCAAAAACAGAGTTTTCAGAGAATTTCAAAAAATCGTAACTCCTTTGATTTTCGTTGCCGACAAATTTTTTTTTTCACTATTGTTTTCAGGAAAAAATTGTAGTTTTCAGGAAAAAAAAAATGAACATACCTTTCCATGGTCACGATATTGTAAATTGATACCACTTTTTCTTCTAAACAAATGTGTGAATCGGTGTATGTTAACACTCCATCAGGCGCTATACAGAGTTTTCCTCCGTGTATTTTTTATTATTAAAAATAGTACTACTTTTCTGATGTTGGCAGTCGTGTCCTGCAGTGTACTTCACGAGCATCTTTCGGAGAAGCGAAACAATAGCCTCCCGCTTATCTTTGTCAAAATCTGTCAGTATGAGGTCTACTTCCGAGCGAGACTGGACGATTCCTCCGTGAGCGCCCGATGTCGTGTTTGTAGTCCTTGAACGAAATCTCCGTGAGCGCCTTATAGTGTTTAGTTTTTATGGAGTAATAATCCGTGTGTGCCTAAATGTCTGACCTGTGATGGTTTCTTTTTAAGTTTTACAGTATATTTTATTTGAATTTTGTGAAATGGAGAATGAAGACGAGAGACTTGTCAGTACAGTACCCGTGTGCTAGGGAACATTTCAGTACTGTTTATGGAGTGAACATTGTCGTTATAAGAACCAGAAGGAAAATGTTTTGAAACTTTGTGTAGTGTTAAAAAATTTTTAGTAAAGAATAAATTTTGATTTTAGAATAATAATTGACATTACAATTGTATAATATCTCAAGAATTGAAGTAAGTTGTTTTTGTAAGAAGTTAAAAACTAAGTTAATTTCCATATATTATTACAGAAGGTTAAACATTTTTTACAATTAATTGCATTATTCCTTAAAATAAATCATGTTGTTACTGTACAATAACATTTTTTTTTATTTTCAAAATTCTTATGTGGAAAATTCATTACATAAGAGAGTAGTAATTTTTTATTTAAATTCTAAAAATGAATATATTACATTGTAATTAAATCAGTATGAATATTTAAACAAATAAAAACAGTTTAAACGACTATAATATCCATTATTCACTAACCTGGAGGAAACCTCCGTGAGCGCCTGATGGTGTTTCTAATTTTAAGCGCCCGATGGAGGGTTAAGACACTAAGCCAAGAAAAGCTCATGTTACATGTAAGTGATTTATTTTGTGATATAGTAAATATTTTGTACAATAATATAAATAAAACTGATTGTTTGAATCTCAATATATAAATTAATTGTTAGAATATTATGGTAGGGAAAGCTCAGTGTAGATACACAAGTGGTAGTATATTTTGTAATGCCGCAAATATATTACATAATTTGTTACAAAAACATGTTTACTGCAACATAAATTTTAATATGATAAATGTGTTCATAAAGAATTTTTTTATTAGATTTTCTGAAGTTTTTGTTTTTGCAACCTAACATACAAATATCTTATCCTATAATACAGTTCAAATTATGTAATCCATAAACTTATTTACTTTGTGTTATAAATAAATGTGTGAATAACTCACGCATGTAGATCTATCTCAGTTTACTTGCAACTTAATAAAGTTAGTCCAATGTCAGTCAGAAACAGCATAACGCTAATACCCAGTGCTAAACAAAATAACAGTCTGTATGGTTGGTAATATATTATTGGGAAATCAATTATACAGCTTGCTTGGCTAGTAACATGTAACCAAAGTAACAGATTACTGGAACCTAGGCTAATATCAATTGACAGCCAGTCCATCGGCTCATTTAAGTGTCGATGCTATGGGTGTACAATTGGTAAAAACTCTTGTATTTATTGAACGCTTTTGAGTGTGGATCGTGTAATTTTACGGATTTTATATTTTTTTGTTTAGCGTACTAATTGATAATTTTATGCTGTAATCGTGTTTTAGGGCCTCGTATAATATTATGTTGTGTCATTAGTAACATTATACTCCACTGAATGTATTAATCAGCTCCTTTACAAAGCAACAGCTAGCAACATGCATTGTTGGTATCAATTTACAAAATCGTGACCATGGAAAGGTATGTTCATTTTTTTTTTTTTTCCTGAAAACTACAATTTTTCCTGAAAACAATAGTGAAGAAAAAATTCGTCGGCAACGAAAATCAAAGGAGTTACGATTTTTTGAAATCCTCTGAAAACTCTGTTTTTGACAGTACCTCTGGCAATTTTACTGAAATGATGACGTTAATCCTGTCAACTATGCCTGCCCGCTGCGCAGTGCTGCGCACTGCTTGCTCTTTTAGAAAAAAAAAATTAACTCGAGCTTGCAAAAGTCGAATCCCAGATCACGTGATGCCCCTGATCCTTAACCCTCCAAGTGTTGTTCGACAAAATTTTGTCGGTTATTTTCCATCTTTAATGCAATAATGCCCGAAAGGCATCAATATAATACAATGATATACTTTCCCCCCAGTTTATATGCACCTGTGATAATAACACTTGGCTATAAATGCCCAACCCATGAAAAAAAGTCCATTTTTCATGGTCACGGTATTGTAAAATAAATACCGCATTGTTTGCTTATTTTTATCCATCAAGGATAGACTGGTTGCATAATATTCAGCAAACGAATTGTAAATTAAAGAAAAATTTAGTCAGCCTATTCATGTTTACACTTTCCTGTGTATAAACAAACATTTAAAATATATTGTACAAATTATTTGCCTTCTTTGTATAAAAGGTATCAATTTACAAAATCGTGACCATGGAAAGGTATGTTCATTTTTTTTTTCCTGAAAACTACAATTTTTCCTGAAAACAATAGTGAAAAAAAAATTCGTCGGCAACGAAAATTAAAGGAGTTACGAATTTTTGAAATTCTCAGAAAACTCTGTTGTTGACAGTACCTCTATCCATATTTGACAGAAGGGACGCCATTTTGAACTATTTTGTTCCTCCGTGTCTATTCTTAACCTCCTTATTTGACAGATTGGTATTACTCCGCGGCTCTCTCAAATGAAGAAGGGACGCCATTTTAAACTAGTTCAGTAGTGATAATGGCACACCTTTGTGTTGGATGTTCGTTATCTTACGTGGAAGCTATTCGTAAAGACGAGTATGGAGTGTTGCAATTTTATGTAAACCACGGGGTTTACAACCGGACTAGGCGTTGTGGAAATAGGAAGTGTGGCAACGAACTCGTTGTTAACGAATTTGGGGACTTCTTTTTTCGGTGTGGAAAGTACTACACGCCTGCACCGAAACGAAAGAAAATTAAGTGCCGGTTTACTGCCAGTGCGAAAAAGGGAACTTTCTTTGAAAGCGCACATTTACCATTGACGGACATTTTTTGTATTGTTGCGTCAATATTGTGTCTAGTGCCGCCGCGACAAGATTACCTGAAAAAGAACTTTAATATTAGTTCAAAAACAGCTGTAGACTGGTATTCGTTTTGTCGGGAGGTATTTGTTGACCATGTGGCCAATAATGATGTTACATTAGGTGGAGTTGGACACATTGTGGAAATTGACGAGGCAAAATTTGGTAAAAGAAAATATAATAGAGGAAGACTTATTGAAGGGCAGTGGGTGTTTGGTGGTATAGACCGTACCACACATGAAACATTTTTAGTGCCGGTAGAGAAAAGGGACAAGGAAACTCTCTTAAAAGTAATAAAAGAAAAAATTGAACCGGGAAGTACCATTATTAGTGATTGTTGGCGTGCGTACGACTGCTTGGAGGACGAGGGGTTTGTGCATGAGACAGTTAACCACTCAAAGGAGTTTGTGGACCCACGCACTCACGCCCACACAAATACTATCGAGCGGACGTGGAGAAGTGTAAAAGACAAAATTCCGCGTTACGGCAGGAAAAAAACTCATTTTGTGGGGTATTTGGGTGAATACCTTTTTAAGGCGAAATACCCAAACCTCAATGAGCGGATCCACCATTTCTGGGTTGCGGCTGCAAAACTGTACCCACCTGAACATTAAGGTAAGTGATAAGTTACTTAAGTGACTAGTACGTTAATCCTGTCAACGATGCCTGCCCGCTGCGCAGTGCTGCGCACTGCTTGCTCTTTTAGAAAAAAAAATTAACTCGAGCTTGCAAAAGTTGAATCCCAGATCACGTGATGCCCCTGCTCCTTAACGCAATAATGCCCGAAAGGCATCAATATAATACAATAATATTCTTTCCCCCCAGTTTATATGCACCTGTGATAATAATGCTAGGCTATAAATGCCCAACCCATGAAAAAAAAGTCCATTTTCCATGGTCACGGTTTTGTAAATAAATACCGTATAAAAATTTATCCTTAACTTAATTACTTTATTGCTTACTTATTTTATTATCCTCATGTATAAGTAAAACATTATCACCATAATTTTTATTTTAGTAATATATATAAATTTGTAGGCAGAAATAAACCAAATAAATTGGTTTCCTAGAGTAAAATTATTATTTAATTCCATCCCAAAAATTTCCAAACTATACAAACATTGTTTGTATTAAAATTTAATAAATACATTTAAATAAATATAAATTTATATAGATAGGCCTACTGTTCATATTTAAATAAACAACATACAACACATCAACTAGCTTTTAGTTACTGCCCAGGATAGAAATATCTCAAAAGATGGCAAATACAAGATTAATACTGTACATTATTATTGCACAATGTTATCTATGCTAAGGTAGATTAGTATATTCTCCTAGTATTAGTGCATTTTCCTTTTTGAATTAAATAAATAAACTCACCACGGTGAAATTTAGATTTAAACAGAACCAGGTACCAGGTTAGATGCTTGGTTAATTTAAGAATTCAAAAAGTTTTTTTCTTTCTTTCTTAGCTACCAAAATGTAGCTGGTTCTGCTACCATATGGGCATGGAACCACAATAGTCTTTATTATTTATTTCACTTTCCACTGTTTTTATCGCACTTTGAATGTTTTGAATAACCCTTACTATTTATTTCACTTTTCACTGTATGTATTGCATTTAACTGATTTGTGGTGAGGGTGTTAATTTTTTTTTTTTTTTTTTATTTCACTTTCACACTGTTTCTTTTCATGGGAAGGGGAAGTTAATTACAATTCCACATAAATGTTAGTATTTGCCTATAACCTGACTTTGTTATCAATCAATTGTTCCTGTAGTGTTCAGTTATTTACACACAGAGGGGGACAAGCTATAGGAAAGGCTTTTAGGTTACAGGATCAATGGAAATGGTTGGGGCCCACTGATCAGACTTTCTTCACGCCTGAGGTCCTCCAGGCGACTTTCTACTCCGAAAAGGATTCAGACCCTGGAGATAAATACAAATTGTTAGAACCTGGAGTAGGTAACAAATATGACTCCAAGATAGTGTGGAAGAGTTCTATACTTGAATGTTAGTAACACCCAATTGCCTTTATCAAATTGACCTATTTATACTATTTAGGTACCTTACTATTTCTAACAATACGCCTAAGTCAAAACTTACCAACAGCTCTTTGAGATAGAATGGTGGCCTTACTTTCTTTTCCTTTAAATGTTGTATTAATGGTTCTCTGAAGCTATCATATGTTGGGCATTCAAAGATTAGGTGCTGAAGACTTTCTTTCACATTCAATGTACACTTGAGACATTTTTCAGTAAAGTAGCAGTTTATTCTGAATAAAGTTTCATTTACCTGTGCATGACCCAGTCTTAGCCTAATTATTGTGACTAGTTTACTTCTTCCTATCTTAGCATTCTTAAACCATGGGACCATAGGAAGGTCCCGCTGCACATCCCTATACCATCTTGCTTTATTGCTTTGTTCTACTTCAGCTTTGTATAAGGATGTCATTTCACATTTTAAATGGCTGACAAAGTCACCCATCGGAAGGACCAGATCTTTGATTACTTTTCCTGTCTGAATTGCCTCTTTCGCCAGCTTATCTACTATTTCATTTGGTGTAATACCCACATGACCAGGAACCCACTGAAGTGTTATTTTCTTTTCTGAAGAAAGGACCTCCTCCACGATTTGGGATGTAATGTTATCAATATAATCAAGTTTACAGGCTGTTTTGACTGCATGGATGGCTGCTTTTGAGTCAGAACAAATTAGTACTTTGTTACCTGGTTGAAGATTCGCTATCTCGATTGCTTTCTTTATGGCGTAAAGTTCGGCTGTGTAGCTGGAAGCTATTTTGGGTAAACAGAATTTATAACTAAGATGATTAGGCCTACCTTGTAATAATACAGCTGCTCCAGAACCCTCTGCGTTTCTCGATCCATCTGTGTAAATTTTTATGTAGTCTGAAAATTCCTCATTTATTTGTTCTATAAATAATTTTTTGAGTGTTTCAGGAGGAATTTCGGATTTTGGATTTTCCATCCGATTAATATCTACCCTGCAACATAAGTTTAAATCCAGCATAGTAATTGGCTTCTCCAGACTGTCAATTAGTCTAGTTTCTTTGACACAGGTTTGGATTACTATCCTTTCTACAGTACTTACTGATTTTATATACAGTGGTGTGGTCTTCTTGGCCCAGTATTCGTGATGATTTGCTGCCATACTTAAATACTTTAAATTTACATAAACTGGATGGTTAGGTTCAGACAGTACTTTGAAAACTAGTCTTTCAGTTAACATTTTCCTTCTGGTCTGCAAGTTGGGTACTGCTGCTTCCATTTGAAGAGCTAAAATTGGGGTTGACTTCATAGCACCCAATATGCACCTGAGAGCCTGATTTTGAATAATGTCTAGTTTATTCAAAACACTATTTGGTAAATGCCCAAACAAAAAGCCACCATAATCTAGTTTAGCTCTGATTATACTGCAGTATACCTTTAAAAGTAGCTGAGGGTGTACACCATTCCTTCCGCAGGCCAGTGACTTAAGAATGTCTAGGTCCTTAAGAGTTTTACTCACCAAACAGCTTACATGTTGTTTAAAATTCAGTTTTTTGTCAAAAATGATACCCAAAATTTTGAGGCAATCTCCAACTGGGATACTTACATTATTTACAGTCCAATTTGGGTTTGTTGTCTGCCTCTTCCTGCTAAAGATTATTATTTTGCACTTATTTACATTGATTGCCAGGGACAGCAGTTGACAGTACTGGGTAAGACTAGACAGGGCTTCTCGCATCCGAGCATCAACACCGTCAAACCGTGTACCACTACAGACTAATGTGAGATCATCTGCATATAAAAAGGGTTGGATCTCTTTTGGTAACTGAATTCCCACATCAGATATATAAAGTGAGAACAAGATTGGGCTGAGCACACAACCTTGGGGTAGTCCTTTGACAGTAGACCTGGTGAGGGTATGCTGGCTTCCGACAAAAGTCAATTGTCTATAGCTTAACCATTTATGTACATGAGTTATAAATCTGTGGGGAATACCCAGGACAAACATCTTACTCACCAGAGCGGGCAGAGAAACCGTATCATAGGCACTGCTCAGGTCCAGCGAGACAGCAGCTGCAATCCTATTTTGCATTAAATTCACATGAATATCAGCCATGAATGCTAACAGGAAATCATTACAACCTCTCTTTTTTTGGTAGGCAAATTGGTAGTCTGGTATTAGTTTGTTTTTAATGATAAACCATTCCAATCTGTGTTTTACCATTAAATTGAAGATTTTTTATCATGCATGACATTAGAGAGATGGGTCTATATGAGCTTTCCTTACCTTTTTCTTTGTTTGGTTTTAGAATGCCTATTACCTTGATGGTTTTCCATTGCATCGGAATCTCGGCTCCGGACCAGATGTTGTTAAAAACATTAAGCAGTAGAGTTTTAGCTGAAAAGGGTAACATTTTTTAAGATTAAATAGCTTACCCCGTCCAAACCAGGAGCTGTTAGCTTAGTTCTAGATTTTATCGCCATATCTAATTCCTCTAGACTAAATTTTTCTTCCAATGGAAGTTGGTTTGTAGCCTTTGTAAAGATCGGTTGATTGATTTCAGATTTCATAGGAACATAGTCTGGAGTGGTAAGTTTTAAAAAGCTATAACTTAAGTTTTTATCATTGAGCAAAATCTTGTTATAAGTATCTTTGGTTCCACTTCTAATACCTCTAATTGTGCTCCAAATTTGTGTATTATTTTTATTTTCTATGTTCTCACAGAAACTTACCCAAGCTTGTCTTTTTGCTTTACGGATCACCTCCACAGCCTCATAGTGTGTAGTTCTGTATTGCCTGTATGCTAGGGGAGTCATCTTCATTGTGAAGAGTTTGAAGTTTCTTCTTCTTATAGCGACTGCCTTTAGAGCAGTCCGGTGTCCACCAAGATTTTGCGTTAAAAAACTTGCCATCTCCCTTATTTTGGTGACAGAAGTTGGGGACTGAGTCTTCTATTGCTACCTTTAATATCTTATTGAGATCCTTAATATTTATATCATCAGATTTCTTATTTGAGAGTATACTGGATGCAGTCTTATCAGCTATTTCTGAAAACTTACCCCAATTGGCTTTTTTAAAGTTTTTATGAGTGAAACTTATTATACCCGACTTTTTTGAGCCCAAAACAGTTTGTGAGCACAATTTGTTACCATTAATTTCTAAAATAATAGGGTAGTGATCACTACCCATTGAATCACTCATTACCTTCCAAGACGATATTTTATCTTTTAATTGCACAGTGGCAAAAGTAAGATCTAAAGTTGAAGGTCTTCTGCCAGGAGATCCAGTGGTGGTGAAGGACTTATCATTTAAAAGTATGAGTGGAGAGTCACTGTACGCATTGTATATATGACTGCCCCTTGTGTCTTGGCGTAAGTCAGCGGACCAATAGGGATGCTTACCATTAAAGTCGCCACACAGTAGAGAGTAATCTTGTTTATTGGAAAAAATGTTCTTCCATAACTCTGTCCTTACCTTTTTTGGAGAACAATAAATGCTATATATGTGAAGAGGCCTTGAAAGGCCCCGGATCGTGACTCCAGACACCTGAATTGGATCCTGAGCATCCAAACCCAAAACAGCTTCACAGTCAATACCTCTCCACGTGAGCGACTTGTGGATTAAAATTGCAGACCCACCATAACCATCAAACCTATCATTTCTCACAGCAGAGAAATTTTTAAACAATATTGTTTCATTTGGTTTTAGCCATGTTTCTTGTAAGACAATAACCTTAATATTGTACTTACACACAAAAAAGGATAATTCAGCCCATTTTGATTTGATTGACTGAACATTCCATTGCAGTATTTTAATTGGAGCTGCCGGTACTTCCATCAGGGGGCGAGGTGTCTACGGTAGTGCCAATACTTAAGTCTAAAAGTATACTCTTTATATTCCTTAGTACTATGTTGATCATCTCTAGAGGGTCAGGATTGGCTATTGATGCATCCAACATCAATTTTTCAAAATAAGCCTTTGCTTTAAAGTCTTCAAGTGACTGTTTTAGTTTAACACTGTCTATTTGTTTTTCTGAAGTCATAGAGAGACCTAACCTCTCATTTTTATCAGATTTGTTACTTTTGTTCCTTGTCCAGCGATTTGGTGTGTTGTGTACAATTTTTTGCTTAGTTGTGTTGTTTCCATTAGGCCTATAATTATCTCTTGGCTTCCTGAATATAGAGGACTGCCCTACATTCTCTTCATTTACTTGAGCATAACTTAAGGGGTCAAAATAATTTCCTACTGGAGTAGGGTGTGGTCTGGCCAACATATGAGGGAATTCTGTTAAACTAGTTACATCTGGTGAGACTTTTGAGGCATAGGTTTTATGGTACCGATTTTGGTGGAAAGGTTGTTTTGGATTTGGGAAGTATTGAGAAGCTGTGAAAAAATCTTCATTATATTCTGACATTCTATTTCTAATTGCTAATTGACGTTTAAACATTGGACAATCTTTCGAGAAACTTACATGGTCACCATCACAGTTTACACATTTAGGGTCTTTGTCACAGTGGTCACCGTGTGCCTTTTTACCACATGTTCCGCACAAGTTCTCGTTTTGACATGGAGAACTGGCTACATGATTGTACGAGTAGCACCTGTAGCACTGTCTGACTGGCAAAGTATATTTTTCAACAGGTACAATAACATGATTTAGTATAATTCTTTCTGGTAATGTATTGCCTTCAAAAATTATTTTAACAAAATGAGTCCTGTATGGACCCTCTTTTGAATTTTTGGTAATGCGATAGGCTTCCAGGATAGGTACTGTACTGCAGGCATGGTTAACAAATTCATTTTGGTCAATATCGGGTTCTGCATAGACAACGCCTGTTATCCGAACTCTGTAAGAGGGGATAAAGATATGGTAGTTTGGAAGTGAGTTATTGGTTATCAGCTTATTTGCGGACTCAGAATTCTTACAATATATAGCTACATTTCTACCCTTACGATTAATACAATCAATAAGTGACTCATTTTTCTGAAGCAACTTACCCACCGTGAATGGATTAACCTTGGTCCTGTTAGTAGAGCTAACTATAACCTCAAAAGGTCCGGTGGCAGAAGCTTTATATAACCTCTGATCAAATGTCTTTTTGGACATTTTGGTCTGATTTGTTTGATCTTTGTTATTAGGGACTAAATTATCATCTTTACCAGATTCATCAGACTCACTGTCATGTTTACGTTTATTATTTTTCGGATTATTCTGATCATCCTTATTACTATCATTAACCTCCATAATGCTGTGTACAGCAATCTGTAATTCCTGATCAGATTTTCCTCCAACCATTATGGTTGGACCCGTTGAGACGGGCCCAAACCAGCTATTACTAAAATTGAAAGTTGCTTATATACTAAGTATTGAAACCACCACCAAAGTAGAGTGAGAAAATCACATAAATAACCACTCACCAAAAAACAGCAAAACATAAATTTACATTTAAAATAATTATTAACACTTAACACAGAAAACGTGCACAGTTCAAGGACAGACAGCATGCAGTCATAACCTCAACAACGTAGGTTGGTTTCACTTATCACAGTGTGGACTTTGAACTAACTCCGCAAGAAATTAGAGCGGGAATGAATTCAAAAAGTTAACTTAGATCTAAATAACCACTAATCTAGAAAATAGAGAACAACCGCTTATTTTGATTGCGCAACCGCCAAAGAGCGAACTGGAACTGACTATTGTCTGGAGGTAAAACAGTGGAACAATTTGGCATAAGTGACTGACAAGACAACAGCAAGGCATTTTTTTTTTAATTCTTTACATTAAGGTATCTTTGGCCAAGGTAAACAAAAGTAGAACCATAACCTGTGATTTGACTGTACAATTAAAGTCATATGGTATAAATGAAAAATAATCCAAATCTATAAAAATAACATAGATGACAGAACAAAAAAAGAATGAAATATTGTATATTATACAACCTTTGACTGTATATACGCTAAAATATAAAAGTCAAAGCTAAAAATATAACTAACATTATCACAGATAAGTACAACTCATAGTGTAAAAATTACAAAACAAAATAGAGTGGAAAGTCAGTTTTAAAGTCGTTACAAAGATCTGATTTCAATACACCCTCCTTCACGGTAAACTAAATGATATAGTCTAAGCTTCCTAACTTAGAGGTCACCGATAAAAATCCTAGGGAGTTCCAATATTTTATAGACACGATATACAATGTTCATAGAAACCTGCATAACTGAACGCTAAGACTTGAAAATGAGTAAAAAGGCACTCTCGCGTTGTAGTATTCACTCTAGTTTACTGGAAACTGAAAACTGGGGACCCCACTTACAGACACCTCACACGTGGCTTCAATTTCATATATTTTAATACCAAATTAATACTACAAAAAACTAGTAATAATTATACCAAATTTTTGTTTGTAAACAGTTTGCTCCAATCGTTCGATTATTGTAAATTGTCATACATTATTAGCATAAAACATTAATGGCTATGTAGCTACTAGATTTTAACAAGTTAAAAAAACTAAGAAGTCTGTTCATAATTTAACAAAAACAGAGTGCGTTGCTTTAAATTTGCTGGAACAATTCATTTATTTGGCCAAAAACTAGAGGAATTGTTTGTTTACCTATGTTATCGCTTGTTTAGCATTTCATGTGTGCGATAAAACAAATAGAAGGACTATAAAATCATACGAACGTCAAAACTAAATTAGAGGTTCGTTAGTGTGCACGAATTCGTAGTACCTATTATTTTTGTACAAAATGATTTTCACGCTACTTACCAATTACTGCATTAGCATCTCATGTTCGTCTAGCCATGTGAGTTAGCGGCACCTGTTAAAAACAATTTACAAACGTATCACAATTGTTTCTTACCTTTTCTTGTTTGGTATCTATGTTCGAGGTAGCAATAACAAAGTATGTACCAGTAATTACTCTACCCATTTACCAGACCAAAAACTAGAGAATCATTTGTTTAGCTATTTTAGCGCTTTTTGGCATTTATGTGTTAGATATAACACATGCGAAGTCTCCAAAATCACACCAAACTCGCTTAAAAAATACGCTAGAATGTAGTAAAATATGTTTTTAATTATTTTTTTATTTATATGGGATGATTTGTTTCGCACTCTATTACTAGTACACAACATAGTTTTGAATATATGGATATAAAAATGTACAATGTTTTACCAAATAATATCAAGAAACTGCCGTACAATAAATTTAAATTAGGAGTTAAGAGCTTCCTAGTCGAAAACTGTTTATATGAGGTCTGTGAGTATTTTGACTTAGTTAAATCTAACTTTAACTGGAAAATATTCTAGCCTTAGTGATCTTTGACCATTGTGTTGTGTACGGGTTACGGGGAATCGGAATAAAAGACTGAATTAGTTTACATCATCGACTGTGCTCGGTTAAGGTTGGAGGGTAACTGAGAGAGAGACAAGGGCAGGACACTGGAAGTGGTAGTGGTGGTATGATCTGGTGGCGTGATGAGAACAGCCAATGGCATTTATTCAAACTGATCACCCCATATGACGTCACAGCATCATACGATCATACAGTTGGTCTTTGGCTGTGGCTTTAACTTGCCAGTAACAATTTATAATATGTATAATAATTATTATTATAATTATTATTGTAATTCAATACATTACATTTCCTCCCTTCCAAATTCCAAAATAAATTTAATTCACACAAGTCATAGATAAATTAAACAATACAAGTGTAATAATAAATATATAATAAACACATTTAAATATAAATAACACATATCATTAGTAAATGTCATCCTTAAGTACTGTAAGTTATTTACAAGTTTAATTTCTCTACAGGTTTCCTAGTACGAGTTGGGTATCTGTTTGTATGATCAGCTGTTCTAGTGACAGGAGAAGGAACAGCTGAGGATAGAGAAAGACGTGGTCTAGAATGAGGGGTAGTGATGTGACATGGAGAGGTATGATGCGGTGAGGAGGGGGAGAAACCAGCTGATCTAGTGAGGTCAGTGTTACTAATTCTGACTGGGCTTGGAGTTGGCGGACACTGAGCGCCTGTCTCACGCTCCGCAACTGTACGGTCCTGAGATGGTGGAATTTGACTGTCACTGTCAACAATACTACTGTGTAGTCCTATCAGCTGATCAATATGTCTACTCCAAATTAAACCAGTTTTTGTCATAACAGAATACATCACATTATTTAACTGTTTTATTACAATGCCCTCTATCCATTTGTCTTTAGAGCGATAATCTCTCACTAATACAGATTGATTAGGAAATATAATTCTCGTTTTTCTACCGCCAAAATATTCTTTTTGTTTGTCCTGTTTTAATTGCACAGTTCTGGCTACATTAGGTCTGAGTAAATCTAGCCTGCATCTTAGTGGTCTATTGAACATTAATTTGGCAGGTGTCTCGTTAGTAGTACTATGAACGGAGTTTCTGTAATCAAATAACATCCTATTCAAGGCTACTTTAGTATCAATATTTTCTTGAAAAGCCAATCTTATTTTACGTTTAGCATACTTAACTGAGTTCTCAGCCTGACCATTAGACTGAGGATGATAAGCTGGTGAAAATGTATGTCTTATACCATTAAGTTGCATGAAATTTTTAAATTCAACTGAGGTAAATGGTGGTCCATTATCACTATGGATAGTGACAGGTAATCCAAATCTAGAAAATAGTTCATAGCTAGCTTAGCTGAAGTAGAGCCTACTTCAAATACTTCCAACCACTTAGTGTAAGCATCAATTACTACCAAGTAGGTCTTATCTTTGAAAGGACCCAAGTAATCAATATGCAATCTTTCCCATGGCATAGATGGATAGTGCCAAACATGTAGATTACTCTTACTAGGACTAGAACGTTCCATAAGACAGGAAGAGCAATTGTTCGCTAGGCTTTCAATGTTTTCATCTATATTTGGCCACCAAATATAGGATCTTGCTACTGACTTCATTTTTACAATTCCCAAGTGACTCGCGTGTAACTCATTTAATACGTAGCTACGCAACTTGTTAGGAACAACAATTTTATATCCCCACATAACAATGCCATGCTCAACTGTTAGCTCGTCCTTCCTTTGGAAATAAGGTAACAATTCCCTATTCTCTCCTGACAAAAAATTTGGCCATCCGTACATCACATAGTTATGTATTTGTTTTATAATAGGATCATTTTGGGTTTCAGCTTTTACATCTTCAAAAGTTAAAGGTACTGAACTTTCAGCGATACAGTGTAAATAGGTACCTTTCCACCTTGGTTCATTGTTATTATTTAAAACGTGTTTAGTGCTTAATGGTAAGCGTGATAATGCGTCTGCGTTACCATGCTTTTCTGACCTTACATACTGTACATCAAAATTGTATCCACTTAAAAATAATGCGTATCTTTGTAATCGGCTTGCTGCGAAAACAGGTAAACCCTTTTTCGGTCCAAATATGCTAATTAAAGGTTTGTGATCATATGGGGTGATCAGTACACAATGTGAATTTTCGGCCATACAAATATTGATGAAATTTCCTTACTCCATATACTACTGCTAAAGCTTCCTTATCTATTTGTGAATATTGACATTCTGCTGGTGATAAAGTACGAGAGTGGTATGCAATAGGTTTCTCAACGCCTTCAGGGGTTTATGATACTAAGTACGCAGCCCAGCCCTGTCGACCTTGCTTCTACTGCTAGTTTTACAGGCAACTTTGAATCATAATGCGCCAAAACTGGTGCTTTAGTCAAAACATCCTTGACATGGCTAAATGATTTGAGACAATTTTTCATCAAAATCAAATGTCACGTCCTTTTTTAACAAGTTGTACAACGGACTCAAGATTGTTGACAAATTATTGATAAACTTTCCATAATAATTTACCAAGCCAATAAAAGCTTTGACTTGAGTGACAGATTTAGGTACAGGTGCTTGATTTATAGCTTTAATTTTAGATTCAGAGGTATGCAGTCCATCTTTATCGATACTAAAACCAAGATACTCGATTTTGTCTACAAAGAACGTACATTTATCTTTCTTTACGGTAAATCCTTTTTCACTCAGGCGTTTACAAACCTCTTGCAACCTACTTACATGAGTTTCGTTATTAGGTGCGGTGATAAGAATATCATCCATGAACACTGATATGCCTTCTAAATTATGCAAAGATTGTTCAATAACTCTTTGAAATATGCCTGGGGCTGATGAGATTCCATAAGGCATTCTACAATATGAGAAAAGACCCTTATGCGTGCTAATTGTACATAATTTTTGTGACTCACTGTCTAACTTTAATTGCATATAGGCTTGACTACGATCTATTTTAGAGAAACGTTCTCTATGCTGTAAATTTGCAAATAAATCTTCTATTCTAGGTATAGGGTACTTGTCTACTTCTAGATACTGATTTAGAGTAACTTTAAAGTCTCCACATAGCCTAATTTCACCGTTCTTTTTTAATACTGGTACAATGGGCGTTCCCCATTCCGAGCTGCTTACTGGAATTAACACTTGTTCGTCAACTAAGCGTTGTAGTTCTTTTTCTACCTTACTTTAAATAAATTCTGTATGTCCTCGACATAACTCTCAAGATTTTCATCACTCTGAACATAATTCTTAGAATTATTTGAATCTGACAGTTCTGAACTATCATTTACAAAATTATGTTTCTTATAATCTTTGTTTTTCTTGGTTTGAAAATTAGACTGATAAGATATACCTTTCTTAACTTTCGAAAGCTGATTGTCTGGTAACTTACTAATTTCAGTAGATCGACATACCTTAGATATGTGATTTCTTTTACCACATTTGTGACACACAACACCAAACAATTTGCACTGCTTCCTATAGTGACCACACTGCCCACAGCACGTACACTGCACCTTGACTTCGTGCCTTGCGTTGTAGCTCGCGCTGCCACCGCTGCCGCCGACTCTCACATGTGGGTGGTGATGCGCTGCCATCCGCTGGACCCGGCTGCCGCCGTTCACTGTCAATGCCGCCGCATTCTTCTCCGCCGCTTCCACTGAGCAGACGATTTTCACAGCCTGGTCGAAGGTTAGGGTGGTCTCTCCCAACAGCCTCTGCTTGGTCGACTCACTCCTGATGCCGCTCACCAGTCTGTCTCTGAGATAGTCGTTGAGGGATGCGCCAAACTCGCAGTATGCAGACAACTTCTTGAGGCTGGCGATGTACTCTGCGACTGATTCTCCTTCCTGCTGATTTCTTTTGCTGAACTTGTACCTTTCAGCTATTAATGATGGCTTCGGGTACAAATGGTCCTGAATTAACTTCACTAATTCATCGAACTTTTTCACTGAAGGTTTTTCCGGCGTACATAAATCTCGTAACAAACTGTACGTTTTCACACCCACGACTGTTAGTAACGTACTAACCTTTTTGTCGTCACTAATACTGTTACAGTCAACGAATAATTCAAATCGTTCAACATACGAATTCCAAGTTTCTGCACTCTTGTCGAAGTCACCGATTCCGCCAATAATTCCCGCCATTTTTACTGTTTCACTAAATAAAGACGAAATGTTCCAATTTACGACCTTGTCTTCCAACATCAAAATGTACCGATTTTGAGTCCACGTGACGCCAAACTACAGACACACTTCCTCCCACTATAATTTTCGGAGAAATTATTTACGCACAATCGAACAGGTTGCATTGCACTCGCGGGATCGCATTAATACCTCGTCGCCAATTGTTGTGTACGGGTTACGGGGAATCGGAATAAAAGACTGAATTAGTTTACATCATCGACTGTGCTCGGTTAAGGTTGGAGGGTAACTGAGAGAGAGACAAGGGCAGGACACTGGAAGTGGTAGTGGTGGTATGATCTGGTGGCGTGATGAGAACAGCCAATGGCATTTATTCAAACTGATCACCCCATATGACGTCACAGCATCATACGATCATACAGTTGGTCTTTGGCTGTGGCTTTAACTTGCCAGTAACAATTTATAATATGTATAATAATTATTATTGTAATTCAATACATTACACATTGTTATGCTGTACAGTCTACAACAATAAAAACCTTGAATCTTGAATTGTTCCCTCCCCCAAATCAGCGACGATTGGTGACAGCGTCTTCTTAACTGTGTTTATCTGTAACTTGTGTATGTGTGATTGATGAGGAGAGTGGAAAATCTTGGGACTGCTTAATAATAGCGAAATCTGTTGTCCCTGTTGTGTCCCACCAACAACTACAACAACTTGTCACAACGTATACCCGGACTTCTTCAGTGTGACTGTGGTGCCCATCAATAATATTACCGCCATATGGACAAGATATGTAACAAACTGTAAAGTGGTATCTTTATATTGCGTATTATCACAAGTTTAGCAAATAGATGACATGTTTGGCTGGCTGTTATGAATGTAAACCAACTAACACCAGTCTGTAGATTTCAAATGTGGGCCTCATATAATAATCTAGTACAATTGAAATAAAAAACATTATGGTTGCCTGTAAAGTCGGTTTTACGGGCGAAGATTTTACGTGACAACGTCTTTTTCTCGGTAGAATATTTATTGATATGAATATTATTAAATTGCACAATAGGAACAAGGAATTGAATGAAAATAAGAATTGCACAAATTTTAACTATAGAAATATATTTTGTTTACTAAAACATTGTACACAATTTTAAATTAATTAAAATTTGTTATTGTAAATGGTAAAGTTGAATAAAACATTTACTAAAATTGGAATTTGAAATTCTTGCTAAACACAGTTAAATTCTAACTCCGCGCGCGGTGATTGGTCGGTTTAGTTCGTTTGTTTGGTCGCATTGTTATGACAGGTTAGAGGTTATAATTTGTTATTTTAAATGTTTGACTAGCAATACGCGCTGTTTCTTCTCAATCGACTGAATTACGATTGATTGCAGAGTGATTTAAACTAATAATTTACTTAACACTATCAACATTTGTCAATAGTATGACATAACCTATAAACTCAGTTTCTCAACTTTTGTGTCAATCTAACAATTAATCAATCAATCATAGTTTACGATAATGAAATATCAGTGTACAATTATTTACCTTTATTGTTGTAGTTGTTGTAAATGACGAATCTAAGCACTCCACATTTTCACGAATAAACATAGTTATCTGCTTTATCCCGTGCGGCGGACCCACTGGACGGGCATCGTAACGTTACCGGGCGTTACACTTTTTCATGAGAGACTCCGAGCCGCAACCTAATTTAATACGTTGTCACGTCAAAATACTTAATTATAACATATAATCTATAATGAACAAAAATTTAATTTTTACCCATAATATTGTACTAATGTGTTTTCTTGTCAAGTGGGGAAACTGTCTATATTTTCCTTTTCATATAGTAGGATTTGGTAGATATATAAATGTATTGCAGAGAGAATATTTAGATTCATGACGCGAGATAAGTAGGAACTAACTGATTTTTAGCCATACTTGTTATATATTTATATTGGTTTGCAATTGACATTAATTCATTCCTTGGCCTTTGCTTCATATTTCGCAATCTGTGGACTTGAATCACAATGTCCCAGTTTGTTCTTTCATTTCATTCAGCTGTAGTTAGGTTAGGTACTCGTTGGATTTATTTGGTTGGCATTTGATTAAGGGTTTCTTGAAGAAAAATAGAAGTACAATTTAATTATAAACTAACGTAAGTACGTTGAAGTGTTTTCTACATTTTTTAATTTCTTGCTCTCCAGTATATGTTTCTAATACAGAAGTATTATTCAGCTCTTGTCTCTATAGGCTAACCCTGAACTCACGATAAAGTCAATTTATGATACAAAACATTAATATTGTACAGTTTTTTTTTAAGAACATTAGACTTAATACAGCTTTTTATCCACTTAGAAGCTAGTGATTTTGTAGTATGTTAAATGTTGATACCAGTTTATGAGAAACCACTTCCCATTTTTTGTGGATTTTTTTATAGAAAGTACTAAAATATTTTTTGTAGAGTGACTAGGATAGCAATATTTATTACATAAGTCAGGAAAGGCTTTCAAAACTATAAAAAAACGTACCCTTCAAGGGTGAAAATTCCACTTGTGTAGGGTGGTGAAACCTCAGATAAGGCTTATGTATGGCCCTGCAGCTCTGGGAGTTAGTCTGTTCCCCACAATCCAGTTTTTGAAATGTTGCAATTGTGTTCGTATGCTTAATAGTTATATACAACGTAAATTGACTCACCTCCTGTAGTGAGGTACAATAATCCCTTTTTGTAAATGTTTGATTTCCATATGTTTTCAAAAACTTTTAGGCATATTAAGGTTGCAGTGTATCCTAATCAGTGGCCAACATTCAAATTAGTATTCATGAATAACGATCCTCGATATAACTATATAAACCAAATTACATAACAGTAGAACCCCAATTATCCGAATGAGATTGAAAAATATTTTAAATCATGTTTTTAAAGGTACATTGTCACATTGTTCTTTGAGTAATGAATATATAAGAGTCGCATGCAGTTGTTGATCTTTCTAAATGCCAACTTAGTGTATAGTGATAGCAGATGGTGGGGGGGGGATGGGGAGGAATGACTCGCTCTGCTTCTCCACTCTGCTACTGTCACTTACTACAGTCAGCCAGTGCTTCTTCAACCAGCTGTAGGGTGAATTAATATATTGATTCAAAATTAATAATATATGTTCCGTAGTGTATTGATAATCGTGTGCAGTTCTACGATGTGTTTTAAGAGGAAACGTGTAGTATTATTGTTGGCCAATAAAATTAAAATTATCGAACAGTTGGACAAAGGTGTCTTGGGTAAACATTTAGCCGAGGAGTACAAAGTGGGAACAGGGTCATTCCATATCACATTAACACAGGATATAAATATGACCAGGATTTGATGAAATTTGGTATGAAGGTAGCCCTCATATATATTAGGAAAGTTACCAATTTTCCCCCAAATATTTCCAACAGTTTCAAAGTTATGGCTATATAAAGTTTCTCAAATTCCACCGAAAACATATTTTGAATTCACCATAACTGTACTCCTAATTGAGCTAGAGAGATGGGAGTGGTGTCATTTTATTCAGGTTTATATGCCCCTACTTTTTATGTACAACACAACATAACTTTGTCATGCACAACAAAATTTTTGTAATCAAATTCAAAATTTTAATTTTCTCAAATATGCATTTTTGACAATTTACAAATATTTTCTCTAAATAGTTTATATTTTTGTTAAGCGATTTTCAAAATAGGAGGTTAATGGGTTCATAGTTAGATAATAATGTAAGAAAGGGTGTTTACAAGTTTTTGTAAAAATGTCATACTTTGTGTCCTTACTTAACTTAATTTCAATGATGATGATTAACGTAATTATATTTTGAATACTTAAAAGAGGTTTGCCCCTCAGACAGCAGTTTAGTTATTTACAAAATAATGTTTTTTAGTTGAAAATTGTTTTGATTTTATAATACACTTTGTTTGACAATGTAAGGAGACACTCGTAAATAATACTCAGGAGACTGATCTAGATGATTCTTCAAGTCTGTGTCAAAAAAATTTGTGATTACTCAGATGGATGTGCTAATCAATGTAAAAATGAGAAAAACTAATAGGCCTATTAATTATAAGCAACTGAAGTAGGACTTATGCTATTATAAACAAGATATTGGTGTAGAGGCAGTGTGTCATTTTTATGATACTATTTTGAAATTGAATTTTCAAAAATAAAGTTGTGACAAAGTACGTTTTACTGCACATAATAAGAAAGAACATTTATAACTGAGTAAAATAACCCCACTCCCACCTCTCTAGCTTGATTAGGAGAAAAGCTATGGTGATTTCAAAATATGTTGGTTTTGGTTTTTTGGTAGATTTTGAAAAACTTTACATAGCCATAACTTTGAAACCATTTGAAATATTTGTGGTGCGGTGGGGGGGTTGGCAATTCCCCTAATCTATGTTACGACTATCTTCCTACCAAATTTCATGAAATTCTGAGGAGATCAAGTAAATTTTTTTTATTGTAATGTATTGATTTCATACGGAATGACCCAACAACAATAATATTGGACATTTAAAACAAATCAATCCTCCATTTAAACTTTGAATCTGTCCTCGAGAATGAAGATGGAAGTTCATCGAGGAAGTCTATCAAAACAGCAGAGAATAAATAAGTGGAAAAGGCTGTGTTTAAATGGTTCATGCATTAGCCAACATTGGGGAACCTCTTTCAGGCCCGATTATTTGTGAAAAAAGCCATGCTTTTTGCAGAGAAAAAGAACACTGTGGGTTCATTTGCAGCAAGTAATGGGTAGCTATAAAATTTTAAAGCCAGACACAGGATCAGGGAGTTGGATTTAAGTGGAGAGAAATTTTCAGCAGGCCCTAAATCTGCTGAAAACTTAATTGAAACTTTTGAAATTGAATCAGCTTCTTATGACCCTGAGTTTTTATGCAACACAGATGAAACGCCTAAATTGGAAAGCCTTGCCAAAAACCATATTGGCTTCCAAAAGAGAATCAAATGCTTCTGGTCACAGCAAAGATTGTGTGACTAAAACCGTAATTGTGCTAACTCAACAGGAAATCACAGATTACTGCTACTCATGATAAAAAATATAAAAAAATCCCAGGGCATTAGAAAATCTTAAAAAAAAAAACTTTTCACGATCTTCAAAAACTGAAAAAGTCATGGATGACTTCTGCTTTATTTACATATTGGTTTGATGAAGTATTCATACCTGAAATTAAAGTACATCGAAAGGCATTAGGAGGAGAAGGCAGCAAGGTGACGTTACTTCTTGATAATGCATTCATCCACCGCACTGAAAACCTTCTAGAAAGTGGGACGATTTTGAGCAATGTTTTTGCCACCAAATGTAACGTGTTTCATACAGTCAGTGGACCAGTCGATTATCGAAATAATGAAACATCATTACAGGAGGCAATTGATTAGAAAACTGTTAGAGAATGAAGATAAAGAAGGCATTGTGTCTCATTACAAAAAAATTAATTAAAAATATTGCTCGTATATGGTGGTGGAGGCGCACAATATGGTTAGGGTGACAGCATTAAGGAGGGCTCGGAAAAAATTGAGAGAAATTTCAACTAAGGAGTATCTACAGAAAAACAGCGCCAAAAAGAAGAGTGAAGAGAAAAATGATGAATTTACAGTTGAAGAAATCAAAGATTTCATCATAAACATTCCTAGATGTTCTGAGTTCAGTACAGAGGAAGTAGACGAGTGGCTGTTACGTGATTCAACAGATTCTGGATTCTACATTCTCAATGTTGATAAACTCGTACAAATTGTTGTGACAGCAGGAAGTGATGACCCTGTAACCGGAAGACGAGAACTTCATTTCCAAACCAGAGAAGGGGCTGACTGCAAGTGACGCATTCACAGGCCTAGACACCTAGCTTAAATGGATGGAGCGGCAACCAGAGTGTGACCATCTGCAACTGCTCACTATCAAATGAATGTGAGACTTGGTGGCATAGAATCGTTATGTACAAAAATATAAAGAATTTTACTGTCATTTAGTGTATTGTTTGTCAATAATATGTAATGTAAACATTTTCATTGATATTTTTTCATAATAAATACCATATACAGTAGAGTCCCGTTAATCCGACCTAATTGGGACCGAGCCCTATTCGGATTATGTGATTGTTCGGATTAGCCAGAATTACAGAAAAATACGGTTTTTAAACTTGAGAATGGGTCTATTTTGTTATAGAATTATCAACATTGTTTATTAAAACATGTTTTCTGACTGTTGCATTGTATTTCTTCTGACAAATAAACGTGTTTGCGAATAATAAGCATATTTACCGTATTTAGTGTGAGAGTTCTATTGTTAAGCAATGTGAGCGTACTGGATATAGTACGGGTCCACGCGCTACGGGACGACGAGAACCTGGGTGATAAAGGAGGGTTGGTGCCACACGCAGACGGTGCAGCAGCGCTTAACCTTGCACTACGATACTTAGAGCAACAGGCTACTGCTACACTTTCCTATATCATGTTTATGACACGATGGCGAAACTACGCGTCATCCAATAGACTCTCTTCAATGCGACAGAAGACAATAACTGAATTTATGTCTTTTAACAATTAATATTGTACTCAATAATAATATCAGTACTGTACGTCCAATTTTTGTTTTATTTCACTTCTTAATACCGTAATTTAAATCATACTTAACCTATAAGTGTCAATTTGGTACGTATTTAACTTCATTATTTATGTACTGTACCGTACACAATTTGTCTTAATAAAATACTATATGTCTATTTAATTAAAGTTTTCTTTGTTTATGTACGAAATGATGCACCCATTTTCATTTTTTAAGTAATTAGTTCCTATAACTATTCCTTATCGTTATAAATAATTCCTCCTGGACCTGTTCGGATTAACCGATGTTCGGATTACACGTGTTCGGATTAGCGGGACTCCACTGTATGTTCTCCATTGTGTTTTGTTTGTAAGTATTTTCCTAAAGAGACTTTTTTGAAAAAATTCCAATTATCCGTATTTTTTATTAATCAAATCGGGTCCGGACCTTATTAACCTATTACAGTACAGTTTGGCTGTTTTTATTCCTTAAAGTAATAATTTTATGATGAATAAAAACTATCTAGGTCATGTGTATTTGTAAAATGTATCAAATAAAACAGTGTCATATTTACCTACTTACTTTTGACTACTTTGAAGGATAAATGTGTCTGACGCCTTGTGACACAAATAAAACATGTACTTGTGGCCATTACAGATGGGAAGTATTAATGTCAGTAACAGGTTATTTAGTGGTAACTTATTACCAGGATAACATGTTACTAGCAAAACTGTTATTTCAGTAACAGCTGGGCTGAATGGTATGGGCATTACAAATGTTAGAATAACCAGATGATGAACAGTTAAGTGAAAGGTAGGCATTACCGAGGAAAAGTTTGAGGCAGGGAACTTTATATAAGACTAAGACACATTGCACATTATTCACAGCAGAACTTAATTTACTACAGGGAATAGTATCTCACACAGCTATACTAATAGTGTGTTGCCATTACTAATCACTAATCATGAATGAGTGGTCATATCGAAATACACAGAAATCAGTGAAGCCAATTCAGAATCATTGATATCTGAGATTAAGTTGGTTTCAACAAGGGTAATAATGTCATAAGTTGCTACTGATTTAGCTCAGGTTTCGAGCTTACTTTTCAATCGATTAGTGTTTAGAAAGAAACATAAAAGTTGCTGAGGTGGGTCATCATTGCTTACTCGTTTTTTGAATTTCCTAGTGAAGTGAGGTAAGGAACATTGTTTTTATACTTAATGGTAAAATCTTCTCACCTTGTGACGCACACTCTTGCAGCTGGGACTTCAGTGATCACAGGAAATCCTGCTCACTTGAAGTCATATATCTAAATATCTTTATTATAGAAAAACACTCATCCACTCATGCCACTTCCTCTTGATTAAAGTGTTGGGTGATTATTGGAACATCAGTTACACTATTCATAATGACTCAAAGGTCTAGGTTTAGAGGTGTCTTTTTACGAACCCGGAAGGCCTTGATTCCAGCAGGATTAAAATCAGGTTAGATAGTTAGGAAAACGTTTGGCAATAAGATCAACATTGTGTTTCTTTTCATTTTAAATATCACGATTATAGACCATGATGTTTTAGGCTTGGTGTGCATGCAATTGTCTCTTCAGTTATTTGATTTCACAATGTCAGCGTCTTAGCTTTCCAACTGTTTAACTTTGGTTTCTTGGTCTCTCAGTCTCTTGTTGAGTGACGTTAAGTTGCCATTGAGATTATTGACCTGAGTTTTCATCTCATCCACCTCGGTAAGAAGGGGATAGGAGTATCGACTTTAGCGGGGAGGCCAGATATCTTGCTTGTTAGTTCTGATAACTTATTAATATGTTTAAAGGTTGATTATTAGCACTAATAAAGTCATCATCCCTGCTGACCCACTTGTGGTACTCATTTGTCCGAGCATTTAACAAGCGAGAATATTCTGTATATGATAACTTTGCACAGTATGAGTGAAACCATCTTCACATGTTATCGTCTCACTGTAAAAATAGTGACACATTGGACAAACATTTTTATTGTTAATATCAAGTTCGTTATTATGATTGGGGTTAAGATAAAAATTACAGATGAACTTGTTACATTGTGCAAATGAACAGCAAGGATAAGTATATCAAGGCTATTAGATGAGTAGTAGGTTATGTTTAAAGAGGGTAGTAAAGAAGAAAACTCATGAACCATCAAAACTAATTGATTGTATTTACCTGGTGACTATGAGGAGAACTAGGTCAAGGCAAATGAGAGTCGGTTTAGAGGCTAGGCTTGTAATTGGCAAAAACAGAAACAACATGATATCATGATACCTCCTTGTAGTAGCACAGAATAAAAGAATGTTAACCACAGCCTGTTCAAGTTTCTACAGGTCATGAAGAAAGCAAGCCTGAATCAATTTCATGGGATCAATACATTCTAAGTTGTCCAGACATAACACTTGGTCATTTACAACACACTCCCCATCTGTAACCAGTGTATCTTTAAATTCAATATGCCTTCTCTCTTTTCTACAGGCAAAATTTGTTATTGTCAATCACAATTAATAGGCATGCTAGAATAATATTTCAATAAAGTAGGAAAAAATAGCAATAGGTAATTTATTTCCTATGGTATAGCCATTTACAATGTGTATAATGTGTCATATCTTTAATTATAGGGCAATTTTTTTATTATTTTAACACCTACAATTTGTTTTGGTAATATTGGACCATTGTTGGACAAAAACAACCGCATAAAACTCTCACATACACAATAAATCATTTAAAAGCTCAATATAAAATTGTAACTAATGTTTTGTCAGCAACTGTAAAGAATATTAATTTCATTGAATATGAATACTATTCTATTTTATCTTTTGGCAGCTTTCTCTAGAAACTGTACATTGTCTCAGTTACTATAGAACTTACAGTTCTTGGTAGTTAGTATACATACTTATTACCACATTGTCTTTCAATGAAATACACATGAAAGTTCTAGGACTGCCTGGCTCCAAAGATATTTCATTTTGACCCATGAATATAAAGGTTTGGAGACCCGATTAGATGGTTGATTACTAGATATGTTGTCACCTAATTCATCTTACATACAGTACTACCACAGCCAGGGCTGGTGCCCTAGTTAAAATACTCTTACCGCTTCTTACTACCATCAACTTGTTCGTTACCCCTCTCCCTCCAGACAGAAATGCTACAATCAGAAATTATTCCATGTCATGTTTAAATAACGTGACTAATTACCAATACAACAGGATATTTCATGTTCATTTATTTTATCCCAAATATAAACTGAAGTACTAGTTGCTTTCGTATCAAACTAATTAGATATTGTAATAAAAACTATAGTGTCAAAAAAAAACTTCAAAACTAGAATGATGAATGAGTGATCTACTGATAGACATAAGTTAAGGTTTTATACACGAGGAATAAGGATGGAGATATACAACGATGGGACAATATGATCCATGTTGACATTAAACCCTCAACGCATTGACAGTGTCATCGTACCACATACTCACCCCTGCTCCCAGCGCTTAACATTCACACTGTCGCTGTGGTGTAGAGGGTACCTAAAAAGGCCTCTAAAACTTTAATCAAGTAAATTTGTAACATACCCAATGTTTACGCTGATGATACTTGAACAAATGTTTGGATTGATCTGATTAAAGTCGAGTTACAAAGTAACACTTGGACTTTAAGAGCGGCCATCTAGTTTGCTTAATGTTCTAACTAACCGTGACTGTTCTAGATGTGTTAATTTAATTTGGAAACCAAATAAAGTGTATATATAATTCTGTAGATGTTGGTTTACTTACAAATTTTAATATCTTTGAATGAAGAGGTTTTTCAGATATTGGTCTTCCCTTATTGTAGTTGTTATTATATGTAAATATTGTTTTATATATATATATATATATATATATATATAATCTAGTGTTACCAAAACGTTAATTTTTTATCTACCTAATATTTTTTTTTTCTACATCTTCCTTAGAAAAAAATTATACATAATGCAAGAAACATTAATCTTGATTTTTAAAAATTAATTTGAGTCTAAAAATGTACAAATGCTAAAACGTGGCTCACCACCACAGTAAAGTTGCTGCCAACTCAAGAGTTGAATTTGGTGAACATTTTCTCAATTTGATTAAGTATAGTGGCCTAGTGACAATTAAAATTATAATACTGTGTACAGTTATGAAATGGCACAGTTTTAATTTATCATTACCAAATTGATTGAGTATTGGAAGATTTTGACTAATAACAATAAATGAATAACATATGTATACTGTATTCTCAAAACTAATGATACAACATTTCTCAAAATCCGTCAGAATTTAACTTGAATTGTTATATTATTTCCAAATAATCTTATTAGTGTATTGAAAATACCAGTAGACTTAAATATCTTTCAAATGTTGCCAACAGTGTAATCCAATGATATCATCGCCAGTGATAAGGATAAGCCTTTACCTTGGTTTAAACATGATTCTTCTAGTAATATTTGTTTTTAAATGGTTGAATTCATTTTTGTGAATTATAAAAGCTAACAAGATGAATTTGTTTATTTTTTAATGTGTGTTTTTAAATATAGTTTATTATACTTATGGAAAGTTTATTGCATTCTCTTCCTTTTCATTAGTATGCTGAATAGGATGACCCCCTTCTACTTATTACAGCAGTTATTCCATTTAATATTTGAAATGTTTTAATAAAACGCTTTTGTTGGTGGTTAACCATTAAGTTGAGCACCTCATTCTGTTGGAGCTGTTAAGCATTACCTTTTCACTTTCCTTTTAAAAATATTGTACATTTTAATACTGTTGTGAAATAAAATATCCATTATGTTGGCTTTTTAAATTCACAATAAAACCTGTATAAATGTGGCAATAAGAATAAAAATCTAAACAGCGTTGATAATAAGCACTTTACAAGATGTCGGGTTTGCAAAAGTTGGAACAGATGTAGGGGATGTTCTGGTCTGGCACACTTCTAAGAGCCTCATGATGTGATGTTTTACATTATGTTTTGTCCAATTACAGATCGGTTCTAGGGGAAGTGGCAGATGGATTTTGAAGACACGACTGACACATCTGACTCCCAAGCTGTCCTAGTGGTTGAATTCAATAATCAAGCAACTTTAAATCATCAAGAAACTGTAGATAATGTTCCTATTAATGGATTAGAAAATAATTGGTAAGAAGTTATTTTTGGAATGTCTGTACAATATGTAAATTTTCACTCGTTAATTTATTGTAAAAATTTGGATTTGTAAAGTTGACTTGTATTCATCACATATTGGATTATATTTAATTATAACATAATTAGTGATATTATGCAGTCTCTTGGAGGCCAGTATGGAAAGGAATCAACAATTGGAATCGACAATAGGATTTTGGACATTGCCATCTATATATATTATAAAAAGGAAAGGATTAAAAAAAACGCTATGTTTCAAGGATTTAAATCTACCCTCTTCTTCAGATGTCTAAAACCTTAATAATTGTGATGAATATAAAGGGTTTTTAATTAATTTAATAGTTTTCTGTAAGAGAAAACAATAAAACAAAAAAGTAGTACAAAAAGATGTATACAAAAAAGTAGCCTATTACAATAAAAGCTTTGAAGCTTAAATTCAAAATTATTAACCAAATTAGATGTAAAACATTAACTGGCTAAGGGAGATAATTTCACACCTAAGTGATTGCAGAACACAGTAACTACCTTACCTAATGTGCATAGCAATGGTAGTTCAAACCAAACCGGTGTGTACTCCAGTAGCAAAATATTTTTTAATTAGAACCCATTAAATGTCCTCCTATTCTGAAATTTTGTATCTACATAGTTAGTGTCAGTTATATAGTGTATTAACTTATTTTTAATTGAAGGAAAGTATTTTGAGATTTTCAAACTGTGAGGATACAAAAGAATTCAAAGCATAGTCATGTAGTATATCAAATAGAGAGCATTTCAAATTGAAAAGAATTCCACAAGTTTAAGCACCCCTTAGCTTTAATAGATTTTTAGCTGCATTGTTTATAAAATACTAAAAAATAACCAAAAACTTCTTTTTGTGGATTTTTAAAAGCTTGTCACTCAAAAAACCATAACTAGTCTTGTTAAGTACAATTCCAATACAAAAAATTCATTAAAGTGTGAGGTGTCAAGATCCAAAATTATTTTGTTATTGGTTGATTTGAAATTGAATAACCCTGCTAATCATGTATTATTTCATTTTATTTAGTGGCTATTCATTGCCCAACTTTTTAGTTTTTTAGTTTATTGTTCATGTTTATAAATTAGGGATTTTTAACACCTGAAGAATAAGGTGGATTTCAATACTTAAAACATAATTCTTTTTGCAAAATGTACTGACAGTAAATGTCCAAAATCCTGTTATCATTTCGAATCAACAGTTGTCAATATCAAACTTTAAACAAATAGGTAATGAGGTTTGACTCTGTATTCTCATGCTGGTCCTATTCTCAATAATTTAAACTCAACTAGACGACTGGTTAGGAGCTATCATCGAGTCTTAGTTACCAGTAATGTAAGAATAACATAGCTATGGTGGGAAGGGTTGATTCAATTGAATTTTGAGTTTAGTTCCATTTCAACTTCCTTTTATTGCAGTTTCTGGTATATGACGCTGTCTCAGATTTGACTCCTGAACTCTGGTTTCATGTTGGTCTGAAGAGATCCAAAGAAAGTCAATTACAAAGAAGCTCAAAACAAAACTTTTACACTTTTTCGATATCAGCTGATTTTGATATTGTGACTTTGAGGAAATAGGACTGGACTTTCCTTAATGATACATTATCTACCTGTAAAGCAGCTGCTGGTGGCCAAGTGAAACTAATCTTATCAGTTATCTTAAGTCAACATAGCTCAGTTGATAAATGGTCAGGCTTCAGTTTTTGAGGTACCAGGTTCAAATCTCTCCAGTGACACAATATTTTTGCTTACATCAATCTGACTTTGGAATAAAATAACATGGTTTTGTGAACTGAGTTATTTTTATCTGGTGTCTTAACCATAGGAAGTGAACTTTTTATAATTAAAATGTTATAAAAGTTATATGTGAAAAAATTTTAATTTATTTATTTGATTATAGATTGTTTACTTGTTTATTGCTCAATTTTTATTTATTTATTCAGTTTTAAATTATTTGCTGTTGTTATTATTTATTGCATTTTAAATTGTTATTTATAACATACTAACATAGAGAAAAGCCAAACTTTGCAGAAAAATAAAAAATACACAGTTAACTGAAAAAACATTGGAATTGCTACAACCAAAATGATTAAATTTGTAATAGGCGATAAAGTCTTTGCCTAGGTCAGAGGATACTCTCACTGGCCAGGGATAATTGATAAAGTGGAAGAGGGTGGCAGGTACAAACCTACAAAAAACCATATATCGTTTTTTGGAACCTTTGACAGTACAATCCGTAATGAAATACATGTATATTCTTACACAGAAAAACATTAAAGTATTTGGGCTACCGAAAACAGATCATTTTAGAAATAAAAACTCCAATAAAGCACTGGATGAAGCAGAAAAATATCTGAACCCCAATCAATGCTTGTGTGACAGTGACGTTAGCTCTCATAACCTGAACATCTTAACAAATGACAACTTCTCAGCAATCAGTTGCACACCAAATAACATAGGACAGGTGTTAGAAAAAACTAACAATTACCACTCTTTTGAGGAAACTGACTTGAGACTTCCGTAGCAATTCCGGAAAATGCTCTCTCTACTTCTGGAAAACACTAAACTCAAAAATACTATTAATGACAAGTGCAATGAAACAGAGTATTAAACAACCAATTTCTACACTTATGGAAGAAACACTTTTTAAATAAACATTTACACTACTTGAAAGTAGCCAAATCAACATATGAACTTGAAATGGAAGAAAAACTGTCATCTAATGAAAACTGAATTCAAGACCTTGTTAAAAAATGTTCTGATTTGGAAGACAAAATTAGATTCCTAAAAGATAACTTAACTCATTAACAAATATTTAAAGAAGAATTAGTAATACAGGCTGATAATAAAAAAAAACCAATATTAAAGGTCAAAACATATCTCTAAATAAAAAAGTGTCTCTTCTAAATTCTAAAGTTATAAAACTAACGACCAAACTATTAAACATTAGGACAACTAAAATTAATCTTGAAGAAAAACATCACCAACCTCCTCACCAAACTCAAATTAAACTATGATGAAATTTTGCAAAAAATTCATAAATGAGAAGACAAAACAAAAGCCTATCTCACATCTCTCCTAACTAATGTATAGCGCTATTAGAACACAAATGTAATCAGTGTAAAAGGAAAAAGTGAAGAACACATTAACCACTTCAACAAAAAAGATAACTTTACTCTTGAAAATACTCACCAACAAAACCATACCCTCTATCTTGGCGGAGATAACTGTCCATATTCTAAAATCCCGACCAACAAACTCAATAAGATATTAACTGGGAGAATCAGCCAAACTCCAACTAAAAAACATAACAAAAAACCTCCCTTCCCTATTTTTGACAATACCATGCTAGTTGACAAAAAGAAGACAACAAACTTCTTCAGTGTTTCATTGCAAATAGCAAAACTAATGGATACAAAGGTCTGCCACTCTAACTCTGAACCAGGCCCAACACAAAATGAACCAGGAAGGACAACAATAAACAAAAGAAACAAATCCCATCCTCTAAACGCTATAGTGAGGATAAAAGTGTAAGCAATGAAGCATTTTTTGACAAAAACTTAAGCTTCTTCATTGACCACATGACAAAGCACTATAATTATTGTGGGAGACGACAAAACAAATCACAAAAAGATGAAAGGACTCTCAATTCTTCAATCACACCTTCAGTGACATCAAAAGGAAAGACAGAAGCATGCAGTAGCAACATTTCATAATGCTATGAGTCAATAGAAACAAACTGTATTTTAGGCAACACTCAGCAGAGAAAAGTAACAACCTAACAATATACCATCAAAAGATAAGAGGTCTAATTTCAAAAATAAACTGGCTGAACCATCTACTGTCCCAGCCTCTTAGTCTTAACAAAAAACGGTCTCAAGCAAAGTGATATTGAAAACACAAAACTTCAAGGATACACTCTCATAGCTGGATATTGCAGAAAATAACATAAACTGGGGGGAGTTGCTATTTATTGTTAGGACAGCTTAATAAACAGTATAGAAGCTATTGACATAAACTACTGTGAAGAAAAACTACTCGAGGCTGCAATGGCTCATATAACAATCAGAGGGAAGCATCTTTACCTTCTAGATGTCCTGCCCTCCTGGGGTAAACATTCAAACTAGCTTGGAAATTCTATCACACATCCTGGAACATACTCAAGCACATAATAAGTTGTTTATTATGATAGGAGACATAAATATTGATGGACTAAAACCCAACCACCCTGACCACATAATGCTTGACAACGAGCTAGCAACACAAAACATAAGAAAGCTCCCTTTACCACCAACTCGCATTACACCTGATACAAGCACTTCAATTGACTGTATATGCACCAATATTCCAGAACGTGACATTAGTGCAACAATTTTACAAACTGGACTATCAGATCATACAGCTCAAATGTGCAGTGTGGACTGTAGTAAAAATTATACTAGTACACAAACTCTATGGCGACAAATGGGAAGGAGAAACCTCGACCGGCTCAAGTCACTGCTTTCCATTAAAAACTGGGATATTGTCCACAATGCTGAAGATGCAGAGTTAGCATTTAATATTAGGAGTACTGCGAACTGCCCTTGACATCGCTTGTTCTCAAAGGAAAAATAAAAGTAAGAGTAAACCAATTCACTATTATGACCAAGAATCAGCCGAGATGAAAGCTGTCTACTTAAGAGCTCTAAACACCTATGAAATAACTGGAAAGGCGCAAGACAGAGAAACTATGGTAAATATAAAAAAGATGTACGACAATAAACTAAAAGCACTACAACAAATTGAAAATGCCCGGAAAATAATGACATCTGACAACAATTCCAAAGCTGTATGGGACCTAATAAATGCTAAACAACCTAGTAAAACCTTTCCTAAGCTAAATATTAACAATGCAGTGGTATTCAACCCTATTCAGGTAGCTAAACAACTAAACTCTTATTTTAGGTACTCAAATAGCAGAACTGACGATACAGCTAAACAACCAACAATTGGGAGATTGCAGACTAGGAGAGGATCTAAACCCCCCTTTAATACAACCATTTCATCTGACGTCCACAACATTTAAAGAAGTAAAACAAGTAATACACAGCCTAAAAAATAAATCATCCAGTGGTACAGATTATTACTCTTCCAAAACTGTAAAGCATTACACAGAAGAATTGACTCAACCTCTTACATCAACCATAAATAAATCATTTTCCCTAGGCCAATTTCCTACAAAACTAAAAATCTCCAAGGTATATCCCAAGCACAAAATGAGGCCAACAACTAGTCCCAAAAATTATAGACCCATATTATTAATTTCTACATTTTCAAAAATTAAAACATTGTATTGAAGATGCTAATGACATCTTACTAAACATGGCCTAATTTCTGGCTGTCAACATGGCTTCCAAATAGGAAAATCAGCTTTATCTGCCATCATAAGCTTGGTTGAGTCCATAATGGACAGTATAGAAGAAGGACTATTTGTAACTGCATTATTTCTAGATTACAGTAAGGCCTTCGACTGTTTGGGACACAATCTTATTTCCAAAATACTTGTAGCCTTGGGAGTAAGAGGTTTAGAAAACAAGTGGTTTGACAGTTACCTAAAAGGAAGATCACAAGTTGTGGAGATTAAGCACACAACATCTAACCCCACTAGCATGTTCAGATCACACCCTAAACCAATTACAAGAGGACTCCCACAGGGATCTGTACTGGGACCCATTCTGTTCATTCTGCTGACTAACGATCTCCCAGCTTTAATCAAAAATAACAGTACCAGCTGCATAATGTAAGACAATACAACTCTCCTTTTAAGAAATGGCTCAGCTAAAGAATTTACAAAATGTCATTGCCTACAGCAAATTAAATGACTTGGCTATAAAAATTGACACAACTACCAGACCCTAGGCATACTTACACTGTACTCTACATCTATGAAGTGGTCTCACACATAGACAAATTACACTTGCAGACTCACATGGACGTCCAACCCCACACGCCATGCCCCAAGGCTTGCCCTTCCACAACACAGAACAGCCTTCTGCGAAAAAACCTTTATACGTAGGGGAAAATTTAAAAACCTCCTTCCAAACTTCCTCTGTAACCTGACAGGTGACAAACTGCAGGACTCGCAGAGAATTTCTGCTTAAGAAACCTGTCTACACTATAGAAGAGTTTCTGGAATCTGCATATACCAGAACCACATGACGTTCAACATTTAAACACCAACTTTTAACTCACAACTATTATATTATAATTGTATTATAATAACTTAGTATTAAAATCTGACAAACTACTGTTCTTAATGATCATGTAATAAAGATACTTTGACTTTGACTGTCTTTGGATCTCTTCAGACGAACATGATTCCCAGATTCCAGGAGTCAAGTTTAGACAGCGTCAGATACCAGACGCTGCAATTAAAGGAAGGTAAACTGGAGGGAAACTCAAAATTCAAATGTAAGAATGTCAATTTCAGTCACTAAAATCACACTAACATTTAAAGCAGCCTGCACTAAAATAGTCATAATTATAACATTTGAGGCGTCATTGCCATATCATTGCTGCTGACCACTGGCTGTTCTCTGATTTTGAGATAGATCAGTAATTTTCATACATCTAAAAATGGCAGTGTTGAGCACAGGCACATAGAGGGGGGAATAAACTGGACCAGCCACCATTGGACTATTTTGGTGTGGGTTGCTCTAATTCATTTGGTGCTCATATAAATCTATAGGTAGGTAGGTATTTAGATACAAAACCAATTATAATTTTAGGGTTCATTTAAACTTATTCATTTATTTATTACTTGTAAGATTGCCTACTGACTTGTACATCAAGTAATAACCAAGTATAAAACTAATGATATGTATGCCATGTATAGTCTTGTTACTATCTAAGGTCAAAGATCTTTAGAAAGTTTATTAACTAATAGCCCGGTGATTACTTATCTCAGGCTTATTTGGAATGCCTTTTAAAAACAATATGTTCATTGCGGTGACGGGTCTTTTACACTACTATTCGTTGACTCAACGACCCTTTCTGAGAAAATAACAAATAAGACAGGGTCATTTAGTCTACAGGTCGTTGAGACAACGACCCCATTTTTATATTTAAGATTTTCTACATAGGTTCGTTGTGACAACGACCCAGTAAAATGAATGAAAAGGGTCAATTACTCAACTGGGTTCGTAGCAACAATGCCACTTTTTGCCTGTTTAGTTGAATATTTCAAAAGATGGGTCGTTGTCTCAACGACCCTAAATTATATTAAATGCTTATATTGAGAGAACCAGGTCTTTTACTCAACCATTCTTTGTGTCAACGGACCAAAATGGAGAAATGTATAAGCAATGTGAAGAAGGGTCGTAGCGACAACAACCCATTTTTCAACTCAATGGATAAAATATAGTAAGAGGGTCGTTGAGACAACGACCTACTTTAAACTGTTCAGAGGTTCTTTTAGTCTACTAGGGTCTTTGTGTCAACTGCGTGCAGCCGGACAATGTGGCGAGATGTTGCCGCGCACCAGTCGTACGGCGCTGAATGTTGCGCTCGTATTGATGTAGCGTAAATTATTCTCTTGCCACTATAAATTTACAAATGTAATAATTTGTTTTGTATTAATTTAAAACTATATTAATATAAACCCCTTTTACCGGATACAGATATACTTTATAAGCAGTAATGATAAGACATTACCAAGTAAGAGTGATAAAAATGGAATACAAATAAATATTAAAAATGGAAATTGTAACGATAAATAGCAATTCTAAATATCAAGAATATAGATCAAATTAATAATAGTAGATAAAAATTACATACAATTTTGAAAGTAATCAGTAATTTAGCTTATATAAAATGAATTATTAAAAACGTAAATGTTCATTATTTAAAACTTACATTTTTACGAATTAGTTTGATTCTCTATATAAACTATACAATTCATGCCAAATAAATATATAATTTTATAAAATTAGTTTATTTGTAATATTTAAACAAATTAATAGAATTTTAGTGCTGTTCACAGCAAAATTGTACTTTTATTTTTCGTTCACTCCTCTTCTAATTTCAATATGTTATTAACTCTATCTATATCTCTTAATTTAGAAATAATTTACTTTGTGGATTGAATAAATTTGATACTTGAAGTTTAATAAATGCTTCTAATACCTGCACGGAATATTGATATATACATGTTCATTCACATTTATGCTTATTAATAATGTTTGAGGTGAAAAAGAAGTCATGGAGAATTTCTTTAGAGGATTAAGATTTAATATATTAAGATATAATCGTATCTAGTGGTCTAAGGAGAATCTTAACTGTAAGAATAGGTTAAGTGGCTACCATCATTTAACCATTCTTCATTGTAGAAAATTAATTAAATGAGGAGAATTACATTTCGACTATGCCGACAAAACGTATCGTCAATACATCTTTTAAAAAGGAGAATTGAAAATAATCCCTATAAAGTTATATGCTAAATGTATTAGAATGTGACTAATAATAACTAAAAATAAATTATGGAAGCTAAAAATATGTTACATCATAAAACTTCTCTTTCCGTTTCAAACCACCATATAGAAATCATGTAGTACAAAATGTTATTATAATTTTAAAATGCCCCTTCTAGCATTTTGTGATTCTTCTTTGCTAGTTTGTGATTCTAGCATTAGCTCTTAAAATTATGATTCGATCTAATCCTTGGGGTTTGTTATTTGATTTGTCAGTTTATAGTTAAATTAAAAGATATAAATACTAAATATATTTATTATTTTCAAATCACCAGAGATCTAACCATATACTTAGTCTAAGGAACAAATCATTAAAGAATTACGACATGTTATATATTAACGTTCCAGCTCTCTAAGGTCTCTATACTACAAGAGTCCACTGCAAAAGGGCTATGGACTTAGACCTCAGTATTCAACCAATTGATCTAAAATTATTTATTAACAATTCATTAATATTGGAATCTTTGAAACTGATCAAGCAAGCAAAATTTCAGTTATTTAAATAGTGCAAATAGAAATGTTTCACTTCCGACTTCAGAATTCTAAAACATCTTTACTGTCATATGTAATTAGTGGAAAATGGATTTATACGTGGAATTTTCTTTCGTAACCACCATTTATGTCGGAAATGCCTGTTTTGCCATTAAAAAGAATGTTTCCGTAACGCATCTGTCATGCGAGCAAAATTGAGTGTGAATCTAAGGGTATCAGTGAGGGTAGCTAGTGTTACATGCAACCAATTGTACTCATATTTTAATAACAGCCACTAAAAGTGAAATTGTTAAAAGATAACTAGCATAAATAACAAATAAAATATATTAATTGACAACAACAATTAAAATTGAGTATTGATACAATTGTATCACTTAAATTATTGAAAAATACAGTAATAAGTATTGAGCCTTTTTAACCGTTACATACATATGCGGTTATTTTAGTAATTGAGCAGTAAAAACACGTTTGGGTGTATATAATTTAATCAGTAGGTTATTTCAGTCAATGCATTTAGTAATACAAATAAAGCGAATTTCTCTCTCATCAACTACGAAGTAGACAAATGTCTGGATATATCTCGCCCATTCCAGTATTCGACCAGCATCCCGACTTTAATATTAATTTTAGAAGTACGATTTTCAATCAAAATGTTTCTAATTACTTTCTCTTTAAATTAGATAATGTTACTTCCCTTGATACGCTCGTCAGTTCCATACACAATCACCAAAATTTTAAAATTTGTATGTTTAAAAGTTATAATTTTATGTTTTGTACTTTAATTATTTTATTTTTTACGAATTAAAAATCACTACATATATACAGCATGTTTTGCATATTTTATGAAAATGGTTTAAATATAACTAAACCTATAGTATTATGTAAAGAAAAGAACTTGGAAAATGGCTAGAAAACGAAAATATCCCCCAATAACATAAAATTTTAAATTATTACCTTTAACAGTTAACTTACCCTCTGCAGTTCCCTCGACAATAGTAAAAAAGTTGATTAAATAGAGTAACATTTCAAATATTTTTGTTTTAATGTTGCAATGTTAAAGGTGTTTTAACAAATAACTTTTCCTTTCTTAAAAGGTTTACTGTTAATCTATATATATAAAAATGAAACTGTTCGTGTGTAACAGCATCACTCACAAACGGCTGGACGGATTCGCCTAACTTTTTTTTTAATTTGTTCGTCTTGATCTGTAGAAGGTTATAGGATACTTTTTATCCCTTTCCCGATTCAGGATTCCGCCCCACTGGTTACAGAAATACCCGTAAGAAATGCATTGCAGCAAACATATGTTATTAAGTGAAAGAGTCTTTTCAAATTTTTAATCAGCTGTTCTTTGTAAACATATATAATGCGACAAAAAAATATATTTATATATAAATTTCTTTACACTTATAGTTTTAAAGCATAGAGTAAGCTTAAGAGAAACGACAAATTTTGTTTAAACTGTTTCTGCAATCATAATATATAAAAATGAATGTTTGTGTGTTTGTCCTTTATAGACTCAGAAACTATTGGACCGATCACTATGAAAATTTGTATTTTTCTATGTAGAAGGTTTATACGCAATGCCCATTGATGTAACTAACCACCAGGCTGTACTGCAAGATATAAAAGTTATCAAAGCGCCTGCACATTATAAACTGCAATTACAACACAGTAGTTACGTATATTAAAATATCCAAACACTATTTGAAGGCAAAGAAATATACGGGCAAAGCTTAAGAGACGCGTGCGAAGCCGCGGGAAACAGCTAGTATCTTATATTTATTGCAGCGTGTTATATATTTTGTGCTAACTAATGCTATAATGTATATATCTATTATATATAATATAATGTCAGTTTGTTCTCAAGATGTCCTGTGACGGAAATAAATAATATATCTTTCCAGCCCTCATAGGCTTTACTGCGTTCGGCCAATAGAAACCTTTATACTTTAATTGCTTATTTATGAAACGGGTGTAAGCATTATTAAAGATTTTGAAGACTATTTTATTTCATCTATACTAATAGTTAATAACTATATAAACTAATTATGTCAGATAGTATATATAAATTATTTGTATTTTAATATTTAATCGAAAAAACATGTGTTTGTTTATAAAAAATCTCATGCTAATGGCTAGTTTGTGAAAATGCTTATGTCTGCAGTTTGGAAAAAAGTTGGAAAAATATTTATGTGTTTTCGGATAATGTTTCGCTATTTAGAGTTGGATCTATTAGTATAGATGAAATAAAATAGTCTTCAAAATCTTTAATAATGCTTACACCCGTTTCATAAATAAGCAATTAAAGTATAAAGGTTTTCTATTGGCCGAACGCAGTAAAGCCTATGAGGGCTGGAAAGATATATTATTTATTTCCGTCACAGGACATCTTGAGAACAAACTGACATTATATTATATATAATAGATATATACATTATAGCATTAGTTAGCACAAAATATATAACACGCTGCAATAAATATAAGATACTAGCTGTTTCCCGCGGCTTCGCACGCGTCTCTTAAGCTTTGCCCGTATATTTCTTTGCCTTCAAATAGTGTTTGGATATTTTAATATACGTAACTACTGTGTTGTAATTGCAGTTTATAATGTGCAGGCGCTTTGATAACTTTTATATCTTGCAGTACAGCCTGGTGGTTAGTTACATCAATGGGCATTGCGTATAAACCTTCTACATAGAAAAATACAAATTTTCATAGTGATCGGTCCAATAGTTTCTGAGTCTATAAAGGACAAACACACAAACATTCATTTTTATATATTATGATTGCAGAAACAGTTTAAACAAAATTTGTCGTTTCTCTTAAGCTTACTCTATGCTTTAAAACTATAAGTGTAAAGAAATTTATATATAAATATATTTTTTTGTCGCATTATATATGTTTACAAAGAACAGCTGATTAAAAATTTGAAAAGACTCTTTCACTTAATAACATATGTTTGCTGCAATGCATTTCTTACGGGTATTTCTGTAACCAGTGGGGCGGAATCCTGAATCGGGAAAGGGATAAAAAGTATCCTATAACCTTCTACAGATCAAGACGAACAAATTTTAAAAAAAAATTAGGCGAATCCGTCCAGCCGTTTGTGAGTGATGCTGTTACACACGAACAGTTTCATTTTTATATATATAGATACATACTCGTAATACGGGTAACTACGAACTAGTTGTGCAAAGAAGAAAACCATTCTTTTAGACACTTTTAATAGAACAATATATTTTACAGTTACATTGTTTTAAAACGGTAAAGATATGATTAAAATGGTTTTTATAAAAGCACCAACAATTGCTCTACAAATAGGACATGTTAGTGGCAGGCGTATATGTGTTGTAAATAGTTCCATCGCCATTTGTGACCTGATGAAATATTTCATACTCGGTCATAGAGACGGCGCACAGCCTGCACACTACATTGTGTCCACAAGGTGTGGCCATCCTGGTTGCCTTCATCGTAAGACACACGTTGCAACGCGTGTCTCCACTTCCTGGTTCTGAAGCCCCTTCGTCGTTTAAAGCGAGGCCCATTTTTATTTCGCTAATCTGCCGCTCAATTTCATGAGATGTCATAAATTCAGTAGTGTCATTGATGGTCGGCACGAGCCTGTAATTTATATACCTCGATGGTCTTACGTCGGATTGTGCTCGCTGCATCTTTAAATGACGTTGCCTCTTATATCCATGAAAATAGTAAGTAAAATTTGTAGGCTAATTAACAATATATTTTTTCTAACCTCACATATATTTTAAAAAACAAATTATTTTAAATTTCATTCATTATTTTGCATTCAGTTTATTTCTGTTTTTATCTGCAACAATTTATTTTCAAATGTATCATCAATTTTTTTACTATTGTAAAGTTTTTAACTATTGTTGAGGGTTTTTTGTAATCACTGAATCTTATTTAGAGTTATTATATCGCAGGGTTTTATTGTATTTAAATGTCGTGTGATATAGGATATTAGGGGTTCCCTAATTTCTGCTAATTTTTCAGTGTCAGATGTGGTTGAGGCTTGAGAAATTTATCTTATTGCTGACACCTGGTAGGTAGGAGCAGATGTTATAATATGGAAGAAAGGCTATTATGCAGACTTATCTCTTTACCCTCACGGAATTTCTGAGAATAGTTTTATAACCCCTTCCACGTAATTTCATTAGACCCATTCAGAAGGGACACGTAATCTCGAGACCGGTTGCAATAAAACTATTGCATTGTCTGCTAACGACACCATTTTGAGGAAGGAACCACCTCACCCGAGCCTTTACCTGAGACTACCTCACTGTTGTTTCTATAGTTGTAGTTAGAATATTTAAGTTTCATTCCATTGATATTTGACCATAGATTAATTTAAACTGTTAAAACTATCCAATGCTAACAAACCTCTTTTAACAACTTATACACGTAATTAACAAATCGATTATATAATAATAATAATAATAATAATATTCTTTATTGCAGGAAACAATTAACAATAATTGTATTGCAAGCGTCATATAGAAATAAAAGTCCTAATCTAATAACTAACACAATTAATTTTTATTCTGAGTAAAAAAATATTCGAGTAAATTTAAAATAAAAATTACTTTTTGGGTATGTGCCACCTGCCGCCGTTTTCTCGATAGTGGCCAAATTTTCATGGATATCAGAAGGGGAGTTGGAATTTTTTTAAATGTTGGTGAAGACTATCCCAGCGACCCATCGCAAACTCATCAACTGAGTAAAATGCTTTGGACACTAAGAAGTGTTTTAATCGAGATTTAAATTGTTTGTGGTTATTGACGCGTTTGATCTCTTCAGGGAGCCTATTGATTAGCCTCACACCAACCTGAGATGGCAAGCGTTCAAAAACAGTAGTTCTGTGCTGTGCCATACGAAAGTTGTCCCGGCCTCTAGTTCCGTATTGGTGTACGTCGCTACCCCGAAGTGAGACGCACTTGAATCGGCAGTATAGCACGACGTCGAGAATGTAGAGGCTAGGCAAAGTGAGTAATCCAAGCTCCCCGAAGGCTAATTTACACGACTCTCTCTGATTTAATTTGTAAATGATTCTGACAGCTTTCTTTTGCATTCTAAACACTCTATTAAATTTGTATCTAGAACAGCCACCCCACAATCTTAGACCATAAGCTAAATGTGGATGTATTAGGCCAAAGTAAGCTGTCTTCAGAATATCCAATGAACAGAATTTTGCCAAATTGCGTAAGACATAAATGCCAGAAGCAACCTTTGAACAGACACTCTCAATGTGAACGTCCCATGTCAGCCCTCGATCAAGGTGCATCCCAAGAAACTTGGTGGATTCTTCTTCTTCTATTATGGTTTCATCCACCATCACAATTGGTCGGATTTCGTTTTCATGTTGCCGAAAACAGAAATTAATCACGCTTGTTTTAGAACAATTTGTTTTCAAATTGATATTGAAAAAATGATCAATGCATGAGTTGAGTTCTTCAAAGGCTTTGATTTCAAGATCTGGTTTGGTTTTTGATCTAATGCAGAGAGTCGTATCGTCAGCATACTGAATCATCTTTCCATTATGGATTGATGAACTCAATCTGTTGACGTAGACGAGAAAAAGGACAGGCCCTAGAATCGATCCTTGTGGGACTCCATAGGGCATTTTAACTTTTCCTGAGAGGGTATTCGCGATCTGCACACACTGCTCTCTATCATTTAGGTATGACGAGAGCGATTTGTGAGGCAAACCACGAACACCGCTTGACCATAACTGGTGCAACAGTATTTCATGATGCACACAGTCAAAGGCCTTTGAGAGGTCGAGAAATATGCTAAGCACATGTTCCCCCCCCCGCCTCTCCAAACCATCGACAACAGAATCAATGAGACTCGTGACAGCATCAATAGTCGATTTGTTTTTTCTAAATCCAAATTGTTCATTACAAATAACTTCAAAGCGATTGAAGAAATCTTCTAATCGTCGAAGGAAGGCTTTTTCGAAAAATTTGCTGAGGACCGGAAGAATGGAAATTGGACGATAGTTACTTGCGACATAAGGATCGTCCTTTTTAAAAATTGGAATGACTTTTGCTGCCTTCAAAGTGGACGGGAAAACGCCTTGGGCGAACGACAGGTTAATCAATTTTGTGAGTGGTACTGAAATGTGCTTAAAGCAGCGCTTAAGTAACCACACAGACATCCCATTGATGTCACCAGACTTTTTCGGCCTCAGCTCCCGCACCACACGGACCAACTCCGCCTCGCTCACAGGAGACAGGACCATGGACGAGACCGGTCCCATAAATGAGTCCTCTCGGGTGCTGTTCCCACTAAAACATGGGTCCGGCCCAGCAACCGTGGAGAAAAAGTTATTAAATTCACTTGCTACTTCAAGCGGGTTTTTTGTTATTTTACCTTGTATTTTAAGGTTAGGTTTGAAATGTTTTAGGACTTGTGTTTGAGTTGTATTTTTAATTATATTCCACGCACTTTTTGAAAAATTTTCAGAATTCATTAGTCTATTTTCGATATCCCGAGCCTTAGCGGCTTTTATTTCTTTGCGGTAATTTAGCTTGTATGCTCGAAAGAAATTTTTGAATTCTTCATTTGTCGATTCTATGTAAATTGAATGATAAAATTTTAATGTTTTTCTTAAATTGAGAATGTTTTGATTTATCCAAGTGTTGTGTTTTTTGTCTGATCGCTCTTTGAATGACTTATAAGGGCAAGTGATGTTCAAATAAAAATTAAAACGGTCTGTAAACGCAGAAAACGCTTCCTCCGCATTATCAAAACTATCAATAAAAGACCAGGATTCTTCTTGGAGAAATCTGTTAAGAATTTGGATATTTTGAATTTTAAGATCTCTTCTTATATTTACCGAAAGAGGTTCGATCTTCGGACTGAGATTCCCGATCACGGCCTCCTGCGCGAAGTGGTCGGAGACAGCCGCGTCCAGAACGGAAACCGAAACGTCTAATACGTTTGTAATGACGTTGTCGATGGCCGTACTCGATGTAGCACTCACTCGTGTTGGCGTGTTCACGGACCAAACTAAGCCGAAAGAGGTGAGAATATCGCGTAGCCGCTGGGTCAGGGGGTTGGTGTGGTCCAAAACATCGATGTTAAAGTAACCTGAAATGATAAACTTCAACGAATTAGAACAGAGAAAATTTAGAAGGGATTCAAATTTTTCAAAAAAATTTATTGAGCAACCATTTGGGGATCTGTATAAGCCAATGATTGTAATTTTTCCTACGGAATTTAGATTGACTTTTATACCTTCCACTTCAAAGTCTAGATCACAGCTGTAATCAACCTTGAAGGGTTGGAATATTAGTCTTTTCTTAACGAAAATTGCCACACCTCCGCCTTTGCAATGTTTTCGGTGAAATATTGCTGCCAATTGAAAATTGTCAATTTTAAACACAATATCCGCTTCAGGTGAGAAGCTATGCTCAGTGACTATGAAAACGTCCGGATGGAGCTCACCAGCCATGAGCGATAGCTCATCAACTTTATTAGAAGCTGTTTGTGCGTTTTGGTGCACAACAGAAAATTTTGATTGTGAAAACGGAATTTTGTTATTTTGTTTTTGTTTAAAATTTAGGTTATTCTTTTGTACATCCGATGCTGATATCCTTGATTTTAAGTCACATTTGATGTCACTAGAATTAAAGAGTTTTTTTGGTTGTAGCCACTCTTGTTGTTGTGGAGCTTCACTACGTCCGCAAACGTCCCAAAGGACAGCGTCGGAGGCTCCACTGCAGCCGGTGTCTTACAGGCAACTGACTTCTTCGACAGGTGGTCAGTCCGGGGCAGAGACGGTCTACAGGACTTGAGAGGAGGCGGACGCGATGTAACAGCACGGCAGAACCTTCCCATACACTCCATCAGCAGCTCGGCCAGCAGGCGCTTACACTGAGGCTTTAGATGCATCCCATGGTTCGTGAATGCACCCCTTCCGATACGGTTGAAATCCACCACCTCCACTCCACTCTGCCTCACGCAGAGCTCCTCTATGTAGGCGTTAATTAAGGATGTCTCCCTGTTGATCGGATGTTGGGCGGGGTAAGTCGTGTCGGTGAGGCAGAGTGGATACCACTACCTTAGCTGTCCTCAATTTGGAAGTGATGCAGCGCTCCAGATGAGTGTAGATGTTGCGCTGCTGACCGATGGCGACATCGTTCGTGCCTGCAATAATCACATAGCAGCTGTCTGGCGGAAGAGGACCGTCAGAAGTGACACTCAGCAGCCCAGCCCCGGGTCAGCAGACACCCTTCACTTTCGTGTCAGCAGTCACCATACAGCGGACGAGGTCGACATCACGGCTGTGGCTATCCCCGGCGATGTGGATGCTACGAAAAGGGAGAGATCTTATTTGATTGGGGACCGGCTGTCTAACTTGTTTGGTCCTCCGTTTTGCTCTAGACCTCCTTCTCCTTCCCATAGGCTTGCGAACCTCTTGCTTTACATTCTCCATTGCGCTGTTTAGCACAGTAAAGCTGTCTGTCGTCTCAAGTGGTAGTGGGCTCCTTTTTCCGCGTTGAACCGTCCATTCGACATCCCCACCTCCCACACCACACTCGCGACTAGTCATAGATCCTTTTAGGCACTTCAGTCCGGCCTCGAGCACCTCCACTGTGGTCCTCAGACTGCTCACTAGCTCTCTAGCTTCGACACACAGTTCGTCCGTACAGGCTACCGGTAATTCACACTGAATTCCGCATTCAGCTCAGGACACATGGTATAGTTGATACGCTAAATATTCTACAGTTACACGATGGGATTAGCTACTGAGTGGTAAGAAAGGTTTGAAATCAGATGATGTATATAGTGTCGACTACAGTAACTCACCTAGACTTATAAATGAACTCAATCAGATATAATAAAAATAACACACGGGTAGTGAAGCGCACAGAATTTAAGTACGTATATGTTACAATATACCTAATATATTACGCTTAGCCGAAAAGCATGAGTATACATGCGCCAAAATGGAGCTCCTTCTTGTCTATGTATAAATAAAGATTCATATAAAATTTAAAGCATACAAAAAAAGACATTTTTAGAAATATATTGCGGATGGATAGGGTACTTGTGTTACCATGCCACATCTAAAAATGTCATATGACTGTACACAGTTTGCTTACAAATTTATTTCTTCTGCGATTTTCCCGTCACTGTACGGTTAACCGCAATAGCAATTTGAAAGTGATCGCTATAGATCAATAACCATATATAAGTCAATTCGTTTTTGATATATTGTGCGGTCATACAGACATACAGAAATTAAATCTTTCGTCTTTCTCAGATGAGTGGCTTCGGCACTGTCAATCGAATTCCTCATAGTGCATGTTTGGAGTTGTAGTTGTCAAAATCTAGTATTAGTGTTTTCATTTGTTTGCAACGTTTTAATTTTAACGTTGGGTACTGTTTGACTAACCATTTAATAATAATTAGAAACCTCAACCTGTTTCCAACAGAAGTAGAAATATGAATGACAGTTACATTATTTCAGTTTATGTACATGAGTGAAATATATTTTGAATACATAAACAAGAAATGGGAATCATAACAAGAAATGTATGTCTTAAAAATATTTCTTATATTTTATAAATACAACTATTACCAGACTTTAAAATTAGTTCAATAATATACACGTATAATAAAAAAAATATTTACATACAATACTTATACAAAGTATTTACCCTTATATCAGATGTTAGGACTAAACTCGGCACAGACGCAGCGCCTTCATGCCTACCGGGCTAGGAGTTGACTGATTGACCCTGTTTCGTTTGAAAGCGCTTGTTTGGGACGGAGGGGCGTTGAGACAACGATCAGTTGAGTAAACGCCCTAGAATGTCTTATTTGAGGTTAGATGCATTATAGGGTCTTTGAGTCAACGACCCCTTAATACATATATTTCAACTTATTCTGAAACTAGGTTGTTGATTCTACGAACCTTTTTCTACTTTTCTACTTTTAATTTATATTTGGGCCGTTGACACAAAGATCCGTAGTGTAAACGGCCCAATTTAATGAATTAGATAAAAAATATGGAAAAAGGGTCGTTGTGTCAACGAACCCACTTGTAGTTCTATTCTTATATTCGGTATATGGGTCGTTGTGACAAAGAACCATTGGATTGAACTTTTAGTTTTCTTAGTAAATCGGGTCGTTGTCACAACGCTTCGTAGAGTAAAAGACCCTCTGTTATTTGTTATTTTTTCAGAAAGGGTCGTTGAGTCAACGATTAGTAGTGTAAAAGACCCAACACTACTATTGCAAATACAAAAATAGGGTCGTTGAGACAACGATTCGTAGAGTAAAAGAGCTGCCCCCTTCATTGCAGATGGTCTGACTTAAAGCATTTCAACTCTAATAACATCTGGTATATTGGACATTGGCGCTAGAAGAGTTAATTTTACATAATCATTTAAGGTTTTTATTATATGAGATCTATAATTATTACTGTAATATTTTTTGCAGGGATGCAGAACTACATGCAAGTCAGTCTTCTTCAATCAACCTAGGGCTTCCTATTCCACTGCCATGTCCTGTAACAACATCCTCCACCTCTCTGTTTTCAGAAACAGATCATGAAGGCACTTTTGCTGACGACTTAGAAGCTTTGTTTTCTTCTGCTGAAAATCAAGCAGACCACCTTGGAGACCTTTTAGGTACTTAATGGTATTTATAAATGTTCAATTCAATTCTTTTTATTGCATAAGGTACACAGAAGTACATCGCAATCGTCAATATAGTATAAATCTAAACTTAAATATAAAAGTGCTATCAACAAAATCACATTGAATAGTAGTCAAAAGAAAGAAATAAGTACACAAAAACAATTATTTAAATTAAAATTTAAAAGCCACTGTCAGAGAGGAATTCATTTACACTATAAAATTCCTTTACTATTAAGTATCTCCTCAGGTTTCTTTTAAAAATTGTCAGTTCACAAACCTCCTTCAAAGTTTGAGAGAGAGCATTATAAAAAATTACACCCGCGTGCATCACTCTAGTCTCGTGCAGGGACAATCGATGTGAGGGAGTACGAAGCAAAGTGCCGTGCCTCGTCGGGTAGGCATGAGTGCTTCCCACTGACGGAATCTGACACAGATGCTTCCTCACATACATGACAACTCTAAAAATGTAAAGGGATGTCATTGTTAGAATGTTGAGATTCCTAAATAAACCACGGCATGAATGAAGATTTGGGACCCTGCATATGATCCGTACAGCTCTCTTTTGGACCAAAAATGCATGTTCTGCAGGAGAGGCTCCACCCCAGACCTCAATCCCATACGCCAACAACGAAGCGAAACACCCGTGGTAAGCAGTCACCAACCCATCTCTGTCCATAAAAGTACTCAGAGTTCGTAATGCAAAACACACTTGACTCAGTTTACCACACAACCCAGATACATGAGAAGACCACTGCAATCTACTATCGATGGTTACACCCAGGAAACACGTAGATTTAGATGGTTCTAATGAAGTTTCATTTATGTTAATCAATAAATCAGAGTGTTGCTTATTTTTTGTTAGAAACTGAATAAATGTGGTTTTCTTAGCATTCAACATTAGGTTATTTTTCGAGAGCCAACTGTCAATATTTACGAGGGAAGAAGATGCTCGTAGGTCCACATCACTATCCGAGCCACCGAGAAGAACCGTAGCATCATCCGCGTAGAGTACCAAATTTGCGTCCCCCCTGCACACATGAATATCGTTAATGTAGAGGATAAAAAGTAATGGGCCTAGAATGGAACCCTGCGGCACCCCATACTTGTTCTCAATCAAACCTGATTTCGAAAACCCAACCTGAACGAACTGCTGCCTGTGAGTCAAATACGATTGTAGCCATGAAAGAGCTACGCCTCTAACTCCATAACCTTCCAGCTTAGAACACAATATGCTATGGTCTACACGATCGAACGCCTTTGAAAGGTCGCAAAAGATTCCTAAGGCTGCCTGGCGTTTTTCTAGGTGGTCAATAATTTGGTCAACAAGAGAAATCACTGCGTCAGCTGTTGAATGATTCTGTCTAAATCCAAACTGATTTGGGACCAGTACATTGTGGCGCTGTAAAAAGGCAGTCAAACGAGAACAAACGAGTCTCTCCAGCACCTTAGATAAAGTAGGCAAGAGAGACACCGGTCTGTAGTTGTCCGCACATTCCCGATCACCTTTCTTAAAAACTGGTACAACTTTAGCTATTTTGAAACAATTTGGGAAAACACCACCTGCAATTGATTCATTGAACAGAATACACATTTGATTTAGAAAACAACCGTAACATTGCTTCAACAACCAAGCGGACATTTCATCAACCCCCGAAGACTTTTTGGTTTTCATTGATATGATGCTTTTTTCTATCTCATCCGGTGTGATTGGCATAATAAAGAAAGATTGAGGGATAACTCTTCCACGTGAACATGCTCCACTATCCAAACGCAAGCCATCAATTGGTTGCACACCACAGAAGACTGAATTAAACATGCTAGCAACTTCCCCAGGTGAATCAACCACAACTCCTCCATTCAACAAAGCAATATTTTCATGCGGTTTCGTGTCTCTAGTTTCACGTTTGATAATTTCCCAAACTGTCTTTTGTTTGTTGTCGCTATCGGAAATTGCTCTAGATGTTAGTAAACGTTTACGGCAGTTTACAAGATTCCTCAGAATAGTACGACGCCGATTGAGCAGGCGTTTCAAATCCGGATCACCAAAATCCCTAACCAAAATTGATAGATCTCTGTTTTTGGACGCCATCTCCTTAATTTTGTAATCAAACTCAAAAGTTGCATTGTATTTTTGTTTAGGCCTCGACTCTTTAAACGGGAAGGAGACTGAAAAAGCTTTATTAATTAAATTCATGAATGCTTCAAACTTTGAATTCACATCCTTTAATGATGATAAAATGGACCAATCCGTTGAAGCCAGTATGGACTTGAAATTTTGAATCTGGTTCTTGGAGAACACTCGTTTTAAAATAGAGACCCTTTCTACCCTCAGACACTTGGTGAGATAAATAATTTGAGAATGATGATCGGACAATCCATTAAATGTCACCTCACATCGGATGTTACTTTGAACATCTGTAAAAACATTATCCAGAAGAGATGCACCGGTTGCAGTTAATCTTGTTGGTTGATTTAAAATTTCCCTCATGTTAAAGGAGAAAAATACTTGTCGTAATAATGTAACATGAGAATCGTTACTTGCTAAAAAGTTCAAGTTAAAGTCCCCACATATTATAGTTCGTTGATTTCGCCTTAATAGGCCAGTCAACAGCTGCTCCATTTTTAGCAAAAAATCGTTTTTGTTTTTACAAGGTGGACGATAGACACAAACCAAATTAATTACTGAAGTGTCCAAGAAAGACTGATCACCAACTTTAAACTCTAATTTTACAATTGCGCATTCAAAGCAATCTTCATTTGAAAATTCAATTTCCAGCTCGGCTAGCCGTGTTACAGAGAAATCAAATATTGACTCATTGTGTCTAAAGATGGCCACCCCACCGCCAGCGGAATTTTTCCGACAGAAAGATGTTACACATGAATACTGTGGGATTACCACCAACTCCCCATCGCCCAACCAGTGTTCTGTGAGGCAGATTATATCAGGGGCCCGAGCCCACGACAAGCAGAGCTCCGAAACCTTGTGTCTAACGCTCCTTATATTTTGATGGTATATGCTGAATTCATCCCCATTTCTGCTACCAGCTGTTTCTACTAAGGTAGAAAAATTATCAAACTCCTCTAATTTCGATGAATTCCCCTCTGGCCAGTTTTCACTAAAAAATCTGAATCATCATTTACGGATAAAGGCAAATGCGGAAGGAAAAAACTATTCAAGTCCGATAACTTAAGTCCATCCTTGATCATTAATGTCGGAAGCGCTGCTGGATCCCCGGTCGATGATGCTGTCGGTCTGCCCTCCACCGGTGCACGGCCGCAGTCTCCAGTTGCCACAGGATGTGTTGCCGTCACGTCTACGTTCTGGCACCTCTCACCGTTCAGCTCAGTTGCAGAGATTTGCTGTGTTTCTGGAGCCAGCTGCAATGTGTTCTCTGTCGAAGATGAAGCGATCTCATGGGTAGGAACGCAGTCTTGACGATTCACATTTTTCAAGGACTTCAGCATTTCTCCGCATAGTATGTTTTTGCCAAGGCCATTCAGGTGTTGGCCATGCCGGGTGAATAATTTTCTACTGAAAGTACTAACGTCCACAATAGGTACCCTTTCTTGTTTTAATATGTTTAAATTTTCGTTAATTCTTTTAATTTCTCTATTAATTAGTCCGTTAGGAGGGAGATCATGTCGGTGAAATAAATTTACCACTACAAAATTTGTATGTCTATTCGTCTTAACAAACTGAGTGAGTTGTTCCACCACGGAGTTCCCCGGCGACCTGCTATCCTCGTTAATGGTGCTGACATCATTAGAACCCGCCATTATGAAAACAGCATCCTTATCTCCACGCGTTGATGCCAACTCTTCACAGTTTTTTAGTACGTAATGAAGAGGAGCGCCAGCGTTTGCACAAACAAACACACCCGAATGTCTGTTCAGATGTTTACACAATTTGTCTGTCAAATTTTTTGCATGGCTATCTCCATATACATCTACAAGTTCAATAGGATTTTTCTCCGTTGAACTGTATGACCTGGACTCGTGTCTTATTGGACCACTACCGAGACCGACTGATCTTTGTATTGTGTTTTTACGAGAATAGTTCTTTCCTTTTCTTGTTCCCCTCTGTAAGTTTGATGGGAATAGCTCACTCTCTTCTTCCTCGGACAAAACTGTAAATCTGTTATTAATTTCCAAAAACTCAGGATATTGTGAATTTTCCTTAGCTGCTAGAACTCCTTCCTCCATTGTTCGGATAGTGGAAATCATTTTTTCTGCTTCCTCTTGTAGTATTTTGCATTGAACACAATTCTCTTCGTTTTCTGTCTGTAGTGATTTATCTGAGGATTTAATTTCTGTTTGGATGGACGAGTCACATGTAAAGACATTAGTCTTCGCCAATGCTTGAACATTCACAACTCTGTGCCTGTTTAACTCAACTTTCGCTTCTTCAAGCTGTCTAGTCAACTCCTGTATTTTATCCACCAAACCAGCTTGTCTACTAGTTAGTTCACTAATCCGACCCACTAACTCATCCTTAGTTTTCAGATGCATGTCTTCAGTCTGGCACTCGACGCTGTACTTCTTTTTAGCACATATTAATTGCGATATTAGTGGGGAGGATGGCAGGGCACTATATTGACTGGCATCTGTCGTTAAGATATTACCAGGAGATGTTATTGACGGGCTAGGTGACAAAGTCCTCATCGTAACCGGGTGATCGCCAGAATGTTTCTCGTTGCAGATAGCTATTAGTGTTGTTTTTGTTGAATCCGTTCTCAACGATGCTCCACAGGTACGGCCAAGACAACTCCAGTTTATATCACCATTAGCATATTCTCTCCTTTCCCTATATTTATGATTCTTAAAAACAATACAATCTTTACCACTTTTTGTTTGTTCAAGAGTAAAGTCCATGTTACGTACTATGCTCACTGTAATCGATTAATAATAGGGATTATCTACACACGCTCCAAAAGTTACAATATGTGAACCTTCAACTTATCTGAAGACTTCCTCAACATAGTTATGTAGTGCAGGGATAGTATCTTCTAGATTGCAGGCGAATCAATCTGACTGTGCGTGGGTTCCAATTATCTTTACTTAATAGTTAGTTCCGCCGCGGCGATCATAGATAGCGGAGAGCCGTTCACTCCAGATACGATGATATCAGAGCGCGTGCGCCAATCTCAATGAGTGGCAACAGGACCTCGTGTACGATTTCCAATTATTAAAACGACCTTTAGAGGTTATCTCATTAATATTGTACGATGATATTATGTACTTACGGTGAAGGATAGTTTAAGCGATTGCACTATTTCACGCACGATACGATAACGACCGTTCAGAGTTCCGTTTATAGACGATTATATTTAAAAACTGGATAAAAATATTAAATTTGTCAAGACTCAATTATAACTCAGCTGGTTACCCCCCAGCTGGTTCAGTGTACATATTACTTTTTGAATGTTTTATTGCCGATTGCAATTAGTTTTATGTGTCTGTGTAGAGTTAAAACACCAATTACATGTGACACTGTACATGCTCAGAGGGTTAATATAAATATGTTCTTGAGACGTTATTTATGAAATCAAGTTTTGAACACATTTACAGTCTGGATATTATGTTCAGTATTGCAATGCTTCAGCAGCACTAATTATCATTAATGATACAAGAATCATAAACAAATCTGTAAAAATAAAAGATAATTGAAATAATAAATACAATTACTTACAGTTTCATGTTGAAATGTTGTAAACCGTTTTAATAAGAAAAAAAATTGTGTTTACATTTTTCATATTTAGCACAGAATAGCACTTCAGCCTTTTGCTGATTCCACAACACTCCTTAACCCATTGCGGATCGTATTGTTTTGGCGTGCGGGCATGAATTTATTTACGGTCAGTGGCCTAACGAACAGCAATGGTGTGCTACATCGTATCGCTCGCTATTGTATACTCACTTCATATCTACGTTGAACTGGATTCCAGTTTATAAAAATATCTCCATCTATATTCATAAAAACAAAATAATTAAATACAATATATTGTTTATGAACTAGTGTGATGTTTTCATACAATAAAATAAAACAATAATTCAGAACAACTTACATCTTGCAACTTGTCGTTGCGACCGTTGCTGGCTAAGTATATTCCAAACAGTAATTGTTTATTTCAAATTATACGATAAAATGCGATACTAGTAACCAATATAATAACAGCTGAGGAAAACAACTAATCAGGAGCGCTAAAAAGCAGAGAGTAAACTCATATGAATGATTTTTTTTCAACTTCGACATACAACTGCAATCTTAGGATATTTATAAAACTTTTGAAAAAATCTGAACGTTAGACCGTTGTTAAACACTCCTAGATGACAAGTGAAGACTATCGCCCAATCTATCAGACATTAATAGAACTATTTGGAAGGAAACTTAAGGGCAGTCCGACTCCCATTTAAACTCAATGTTAACGATATGTCGCAATCACAAGTATTAGAGATAGACTTGTAAACTTTTTTTTATTTCAAAGATCAAGTCTTTGCCTAGTTCTTAACAAAGGGGTTTGGGCTTTTTAGTAATATTTATATTAACTATGATTTTTTTTACTTGTTATGTTATTTTTTTATTTTGTTTTACATAAAACTTTTTTTAATTCAGCCTATTTAAAAAATTTTTGAAACCTCTGTGTTAAGAACTAGGTTTAGGTTTTGATAAGCTGTAAAAACATTTTGGTGATGATATCTCTTACGATTGTGGAAATATCCGACATATTAGTTAAAAAAAACTTAGTTTATGGGAAACGGCCAAAAACTAACAGAAAGCATAATAAGAGTATTAACTTACATTTTAATAATGTCCAGCACTGTAGGAAGGGTTGTCTGGGTCTTCCTCCTGCTGAAATAAGTCCTCAATCTTCCTTTTAATCAAAGTTCTTGATTGCTGCACTTTTTTCAAACTCCAAAAGAGCTTTTTCAGCCTTGCGGATGCGCTCTTCATAGAGGCGTTTCATGGCTTTCGCCAGGTTTACCCCAGCACTAAGACCTAACTCTTTCATCATTTTCACTTTGGAGAAGTAACCATCATTATAAGAGGACAGCTTCATAAACCCTGAATTTCAATGTATCAATAGCTGCAAATGTTCTCTTTGGTAGACGGGCCCATATGACGTTGTTTAGCGACTCGGGGTTTTGAGACTTCCCCTTCAAGCACTTTTTTAGCAACTCAGGATCAGACAGGGCTTGGAAAATAGGCTTAATTTCTAGCATAATGGCTTCTGGAAGATGAAAGTGCTGTGAGTGGTCATAAGTTTCATTACTAAGTACACATTTGTTGTACTTACACCAATTATCTTCGGTTTTAGGGCAAAACTGGTGAGTAGGCTTTTCATTCGAGGACTGAATGTGGAAGTATGAAGCCCACACTGCTTGCTTCATACCATCCAGATTGTGAGGATTTCTCCTGATAGCCAATCTGTAAAACATTTGTATTTGTAATAGTTGCTGCTGTTAGCCTATTTTTACCAGACAAAAATTTGCCATCCGCTAATTTGACTTTCTTTTTTTCCGCTGTAAGTTTCCGCAGTCTCGTACCCATTCTATTTTGTACGTGGCCAATGCATTCTAGCTTGCTAATTGCCACATCTTGACCATAAGGATGGGAGTCACATACAGATTTGTTGCCATTTGTATCACTGTCACCTAAATACTCAGTGTTGCGAACGTTGTACTGAGGAAGCAATCTTTCAAATAGCTTTATTGTCCCTTCTACCTCCATCCCACCACTTGTTGCTTGGTAGTTAGCCTTACATTCTACAGTGTGCTCATTCTCATGTCTATTAGGGCACTGGCAGTACTTGGACATAGAGTATATATCAACCACCTTGCCTGTATCAACCGATGTCATTGAAAACAATGCCATTCATCGACGTGTGTCCTCTCTTTTGCCAAGAGCCATCTATAGCGACACACAGATCCCTAACGTGTTCATTTATTTCAACAGCCTCTTCAACTGCAGTTCTTCAGCTTTTTGTGATAGCAACTGCTCATGTTTCTTTATTTTTGTTGGCGGAGCAGGTAAGTTCATAATACCGCAAAGCGACTGGGCCGCAGTATACCCTTTACCAATCACTCTGAGGCCATATACTAACCTCAAATTTAGGTCAAAGTACGTTTGAGCTTTGCCATCATCACTAGTAGTAGTAATTTTGTCAAGGTCATATTTTACATCACATTGTTCACATGAAAAAACAAATTCAGAAGCTAGGCCTACCGCAGTCTTCTTACTAAAGCTAAGCGTTCCGTGACAAGATTTACAGACTGCAACCTCATCTAGAGGACTTTTTAGTTGAGCCAAGTCAACTATTATATTCTAGGCTATCATTTGTGCTGTATTTACCTAAGTTGGGCTGTAGCTTGGATTTAGAGGTAGAAGACTTCGATTCTGTGGTGACTGGATCAGTTACTTCAGTAGGCCTAGGCCTAGGCTTAGGCTTACCAACATTCTTCCTGACTTTGAAAGCCGAATAGCTTTCTTTTGGTTACCCATAACTAATACAAAATAAAACAGTAATATTCACTAAACCAATTCACAAATAAACAATGTGCACTAACACAAAATGTAAAAATAACTCAAACTAGGTAACTCAGATTACTGTATTATTCACTTTCATCACAAGTGACAACAAGCAGAAGCATAACCACAAAAGTAAACACTAGTTAGTAAACAGACAGTGTTGCCAGCTGTATAAAGCATAAACATATTCTGCAGGGACTTTGTTATTATAAGAAGTTCCTGTGACAAAAAGTCGTAAGAGCTGGCAAAATCCACGCTGAGATATCGTGCAGTATTTGTTTTAAAATATTTTTAAGTTGGGTTATAAATTTATTAGTACCATGTGTTATACATCATTGGATTTAGAAACTTTCAAAGAATAATAATCAACAAAAAAAACAAAAATCGAAAAAAAATTCAAGTTAGACTGTCCTTAAAAGCAGACCACTTTTGCGACCTGAGCTCATCATCGTTAGGCCCGGCCGCTGCGTGACGAGCACAGCTCGTCAGTGATCTGCAATGGTTTAAGTCTTTTTCCTCAGTATCTAAAAATAATTTATCTTTGTGTATAATTTCAAAAGTGTCAACATTGAAAAAAAAAAAAGACCTACTGTGATATTACGATTACAGATGTTGGTGCGGAGGCTGGTGTGTGCGGGTTACGCAACTTGGGCAACACATGTTTCATGAGTACAGGAGTCCAGTGCCTGATGGCCACTCCGGCACTGGTTCACTGCTTGCTGCACCAGCCGACACCTGCCAAGGACACACTCACCTCACACCTGTCTGTCCTCACACACAAGATGTGGAGTGGTCAGTACTCGGCTGTGCAGCCCTCCGACTTCAAGGAGACCTTGGGTGCTCACTACCCTCAGTTCAAGGATTTCCGACAGGTCCGTTCATTTTTATTTTTACTGAATTTTAACCTTTAGTATGTCATTGACTTGAATCCCCGCAAATTCTATACTTGACCTCCACATGATTGATTTAACAACCATGCTGTGATGGGTGTTTTGTTTAATAACAGAATAGTTTCTGTTATTAATTGGTTGTCAAGTCATTATTCATTGTTCAAAATAAGATATTTTGAACAAAAATTAAAAATCTATTTAGTTACAAATCACCCATAATTGACCACAGGCAAAAAATCAGTAAAAGAATAACAGAATGTTAGACATTTGACATTATATTATGGCAAATATCTTTCATACTGTTACTCTTTCTAATTATCCACTGCCAATAAAACTTTAAACAAAGAAAAACCAACGGTATTGTGATTTTGTTGTTGTTATTGTTGCAGCATGACTGCCAGGAATTTCTCGCTCTTTTGCTGGATGGACTTCATGAACAAATGAACAGTTCTTCATTACAAAATAAACTTCAGGACATGTTGGAATCGGTAACAATATTACAATTCATTAGATTTTACTACTTATATCTAACTATAGTTAATAATAATTTTTCCAAGCTTCAGTAAAAAAACTAGGATAACATATTTAAAAAATTAAATTCTGGTTCCTGCAACATAATGCTTTTCCCAGAACATTACTAAGCTTATAATTATTCTGTCCATAACTGCAGTTATAAACTTAATTAAATGATTATTTTCATTACAGGATTGTGACATGGAAAATACCTCAAAAATGTTGTTAAAATCACTTCCTAACGGCATGTGTAAAAACCTTTCTCCAACTCATAATAATTTGAAAGAAACCATTGATAGCATGAAAACCAAAACTCCCGATAAAAATGAATCCTTATCATGTACTCCGAAACTGGATAAAAAAATAAACAATTGTGAAGTAAATGAAATTGAAACACCAGAAACAAGTTATAAGCTGCCGCTTATAGTAAATAAATATGAGAGTGAAGAAGCTTCCGGATCTACAAATAGACATGACCAGATGTACTCTTTACGTAACGTAACAAAAGACTCATTACCGGCAAATATTCTGAACAATTGCTCTCCAAGACTCAGTGGATTTGAAGACATTATCAAAGATGCGAAAACCTCCAACGTGAATGTACTTGTCACAGAACAAGAAGCTAATAACGAGATAAGATTTGATTCTGACAAATTTCCGAGAAGTGAGAATGTTCGACGGCGAGAAACCTTTAACTTCAATTCGTTTCACCTTTACGAGAACAACATGACGAGTGGCAAGAGAGGGAAGAGCACAGTTACACACTACAAGAGCACTGTTGATTTTAGGGAAGGGCTCGATTTGAAAAGGTTGAAAGTGCAGCGCAACGAGTCTCAAGACGAAGGGGATGGCGACACCATTATGGATTGTGATTGGAGAGAAAAACCATCGTATGGAGGACGAGCGCAAACACAGAGTCAGTAGCAAGAATCTGGACAAAAAATTATAGGTATTAACTTATAACAAAGAACATTACTTACAATATATTTTGATTAGTATGATTACCGCAGCAGGCATTAATATATATATATATATCACTTGTATTTCTCTCATTTTGCTTAATTAATTTGGAAATTATTTGTAAATCAGCTGTAAGCTATCAAGTTTATATTAGTAATTGACTAAAGCTAAAAATAACAAATTTTTCCTAAACTTTGTCATTTTTTGCTTGAGTAAACATCTCAAATTATGTAAGTGTTTTGTTATTGGTCAACTCTTTAACTGCTGGATTTTTCTGTGGTTCAGAATCAGTTGCTGTGTTATGTTTTTAAGTAGTAAGAAGTATATACTGCTCTCTTTTAAATAGAGATGTACTTGTTTTCTTATGATAATAGAGGACCTATTACAGGATCAGTTGTTCTGTATTATCCATTGTACCTTTCTGTCGGCAGGATGGAGTGTGAACGGAGGCGCAGAGATGGCCCAGGACCCAGCAGTACCAGCTCTGTGGCTCAGTCCGTGCGTACCGAAGTAGACCTGGAGGCTGAGGTACACTGGCAGAAACACCTAGCTGCACATCAGAGTGTCATAGTTGACACTTTCCAAGGCCAGTTCAAGAGCACGGTAAGTTCATCTGGTCTGGTAATGAATCATTCTTAGTATATTTAATCTTAACAGAAAACTCTCATCAGGAGCATAACTACTTTTTTATGCAGTAACCATCACACGCCTAGTGGGGAGTGTCATGGAATTCTTAGATACAAGCCTTGGTCAGTACACAGAACATAATGCCGTAAACACACTTCAGAAGCTTTACTCAAAACAAATAGCGTTTGTTGATATAAGATCAATATTTAATTTTAAACAACCACCATTTTTTATATGATTAATGTTTTAAGAATCACTCTACAAACAAATAATTTAAAAAATTAAAATAGAGCTAGAGTTATTCTTAAACGGTTTTCAAATAAATGTGAGATTGCTACTTTATTATTGGGATATGCTTGCAAAGGAGTCGAGAATTTGTTTTTGATTATTGGAAACAGCTGGTGGATACATCATCAGCTGTCATCTTGGTGCATGTACGGCTGTGAAAAACCAACTAGGAGTAGCATGTTTGCATTTGGGTGATACTTAATTATGAAAAATGTTTTGTTCTCCATTTAACTTTATGTTTAAAATAACTACATGCTGATTTTGGAGAACCATCACCACCACTGAACTGCAAACTTAGTTAAGTGAAGAATGAAAGATGTGATTACATGTTATAAATTCTATTTGTGACTACAATAAAAGTACTTGATTCGATTTTATATGTGACCAACCATACAATTTTAAATTCTTGCTTAATACATTTTCTTATACAAATTTAAACATTTATATTTCTATTTAAATTTTATTTTCCAAATACGTAAATTTTAACAGTGAACATTAAAATTTATGCTGGTATTCTGACAGGGACATCTATTAAATAAACATTTTCATTGTGAAAATTAAAAATTTAATTTAATTTTAAATTAAATTTAAAAGTGAACTGATCTAAATTAGTTTATCAGACAATTAAAGATGTTTTAGATAACATATTTTATTCTAACAAAATGTTTATAGCCAGTCCAAACTTGCTGAAAGTTATTTTGTTAATGTATTTATTTAAATATTGGAAGTGTTAGTTTTGAACTATGGTAGTTTAAAAAGAATTTTATTCCAGAACATAAGTAAGTTTTATTTGTGATCTTCAATATATAATGCCCAACTAATTGATGGTGCAATCAATCAATCAATTCAAGATTTTCTAAATGTAAAACCTGATCTTCAACAGATAACAGACTCAATGTGGAGCCAGTATGTTTTAACCTCCTTGTCAACATCTTAAATATTGGTGTAATTTATCAGGTCAGGCATCCGCTGCAGAATGACAGAATGTAACTCACAAAGAAAAGACTGATAATATTAATCTGGAAATTTCATTGTGTCATATTGATTTACATGAAGATAAGATTTTATGCAAAGTGCTGAAATCAACATGGCACTTGTGGATAAATAATTAGCACTTTTTACTAAATTATTCTGTACTAAAAGTGAAAATAAATTTAGTGAAAATAATATAAACTTTATTCAATGTTACAAGCACAAAATGTTATCAGAGTATTATTTACATTGTACTTATTGTCTCATTAAACTGGAAATCCTACTACAAATAATTGTAAAAAAATGTATAATCATTTTCTATTTACCAATTCTAAAGGTATAGTATACAGTATAGTGTTTTATAATAAAAAATTAACTTTATTAAGTAGAAATGTAGTTAATAAACAGAAACCTTTAGTAAGTTGAACATTTCTTTTGTGCAGGTTGTTTGCTCAAAGTGTGACCACGTGTCTGTGACCTATGAGCCATTTATGTATCTCTCTGTACCTTTGCCTCATGCTATGGAACGGCAACTTTGTAAGTTTTATAGAACTAGTTAGTCATATTTATCATACATCTTTGTTAATTCTGTATTATTTTGTCTGTATACATGAATGTTTCAATGACTGATTTACCTATAGCTTAATGTAATTGAATAACTTTGTTATGTATTTTTATAAATTAAGTATTACTGTAGTATCATTCTTTCTTCAGTTTCTGTGTCACTGAGTCTGCTTGACAAACTTTTGTCCTTACATACCTTAATCCTTACTTTTAAGGTCCTGGTTGTACTAGCTGGAAACTTGGACAAGCTCAAAAAATGCTAGCTTGAAGTATACAGAATTGAGTGTTGCAATGCAGACCCCTAAACTAGTATAAACCACATTGTATTTTCGTCCTGTAGCAAATGTGTTGTGTCTTTTGTAGCAATGCTAGCAATTATCAAGCAATGTGTGTCACTGTTCAAGTCCTTGACACTTAAATAGTTAACTTATATAATTTTCATTATCACTTAGATATCTAAAAAAAATTGAATCATACAGAATTCCTTTTTTATGTAACACATTTAACTATTACTAATTTCTGTCTTGTTCCTTAGCTGTCACATTCGTAAGTGCAAAAGAAAGTGAGCCAGTGCAATATCTGCTTACTGTCAACAAGAGAGATACAGTCGGCAGCCTCAGGGAGCAGCTGCTGAACATCATCGGGAGACCTCTCTCATCGGTAGTGTTGGCAGAGGTCTTGGACTACCACATAGCAAAAGTTCTGGTAAGTATATTCATGAGGTGGACAGAGGAAACAACCTCATGAGTTAGAGAAGTGTATTTGTACACTAACTGTTTACAATAACTGCAGAAAACCATTGCCCAATTTTTTTTTTTAATTAAATGAATGTTTTCTTTTTTGTTGACCGGGAGCGCCCAACATGTCAGAGTTGAGAGGTGTCAGTTGTTTGTTGCTCCTGGTTTGTGTAAGCGTATCTTTAAAGTGGCTGTGCTTGCTTATGCATTGATGGATTTTGTTGGAAAAAGTGCAGTTGAAATTGTTAAAAAAATTACAAAATAGTTTGTATCTTATAAAATTCTCAAAACCTATGTAAAACAGCTGATGCCTATCAAAAGGCAAAATTGTTGCTATTCCGAGCTAGTGCAAGCCTACCTATAAAATTGTCAGTCTCGCTTTTGCAATGACGGATTTCGTTGAAACAAGTACTGATGGAATTGTAATTAAATTTTACAATTATATAATGTCTAGTACATTTTTCGTTACTATACTGGTTGATTTGTTATTTAACTAAAAAAAATGCCATTTTTAAATTTAAAGAAATAACACAATTATTTTTCCTCTTATTGTTTAATAAACCTGCGTGCCAAATTTGGTTTCTTTAGCTTCAGAGGAGCTCCGTCAAGTTTCAAGACATGTTTTCTATGATATTGTTTCCAAACATTTAAACTATCGAAAACTTTGCTCACGGTAGGTGCCATGAGTGTTGACGGGGGTGTACAAAAAAATGTTAATGCAGCGTCTTTTCTTGTACGTATGTTGTTGGGCACATAGAAACAAGTCCTTCCACAATTGCTCCCTCTTCTGAACTGAATACTTCCATGCAGACTGCGATCATGTCACAGCGTGAAAATTGGAACAGAATGAAATACATCAATTTTGTTTTTATACACCCTCGTACATACATATATTCAATGTTTCTAATCAATAATAACCAGAAGTTAATAGCTATTATAATATATAAATCTATATAATGATGAACCTTTGGTTATCAGTCCAACAGGTATTCCGTTAAGCCATCCCAGCTGGCCAATGAGATAGTCTAATCATTAAGGACACATTTTGATTTAGATTTTATTTAATAAAGAGCTACAAAATGTAATTTTTTTGAAACTGTAAAAAATAAAAATTGTTCTGCTACACTGTGAAATGGATTAATAATTAAAAAATTAAGCTAGACTGGGATAGTAATATATGTTTTGCTTTCAGGATGAGAATCACCTTGTGCGTTACATTAACAGCACTAATCGGAGCCTTTACGCGTTCGAGCTTGCGAACTTTTCTCATTTCTCAGGTGTGGAAACTGCTGAGTGTGATAAGGTATGTTGTTGTTTTCAGCAGAATAATTTTGGTATTTTTCTTAAAATTTCGTTGTAAAGTTTAATACGGTTTATGTATTGTGAAATACACATAGTTTATTATTAGAATACAGTTTAATATTTTCATTTATTATGCTTTAATTTTTTTTTAATGTACTTAAGAATTTATTAAGAGGTTTTTATCATAATAGGAATAATTTGATTTAAAGTTACTTTTTATCAGAATTATAAGAATAGATGATTTATGACATAGTTAACAAGTCTGACATCCGACAGGTGAAGGCGGGTGAGGACATGTCTGGTGATGCTTGTACCATTTGCCTGGAGGAGAAGGAATCCAACATGAGTCGTCACATCGGCTGTACATGTATACTATGTGACTCCTGTATTGTTGTAAGTTACATTCATTTCTTGTAGCAAACTGCTCATGAGTAGGTCTTCTCTTTATTTGTACTTTAAACCAAATTTTGATGTATGAGTTGAGAATATCATCGGTTTTTTATATTGAACTCCTTTATATAAACCCTTTTAAGTCCTTTGTTGGAGCTGTTTTATCATGACTGTTTCACTGTTTGTTCTTGCAAACAGTTGTTGTATTTGCATGTCTCTATGTAGTTAATGAATATCCCAATAGATGGCTGGGAGTTTGTTTGGATTTAAAAAAATATATTACATCGGCTGTTTGTGTTTTATTTGTAATTGAACATACTGATGTTGGCTTGCAATGACTTTTCACAACTGAAACATGCCACTAGCTAGGTAAGCCTCATTTTATGATGCAAAATATTTAAATAGTCAACAAGATACAAGATAGTGCTGTCTGTATAGCTTAAGCGGTGTCAGAGACTCGTGTCCTGATGTACCATTAAATTACGTTAGGATATATGTTCACGTCTTTTAAAAGACAATACTTAAGCTATGCTCTAACAATAGGAAATGGTGTTAAGGAGTAGAAGTGAGAAATATCATGTTTTTGTAAAACATGTAAACCGGATTTTATGCCAGAATTTTTTTTAGTACCTTACTGAAAAAAGTTAGTAGATATTTTGTTTATTGTTCTTAAAAATTGTATTTAACATAAAACTGTAATAGTATATCCAATTATAACAAACAAAACTTAATTTTTTCAAATTTTTTCAGATGCAATATATTGGTAGTACAGTTTATTGTGAAAAAATATGTATATTTTTGTCTCAATAATAACTGAGCAATCAAAATTATATAAGTCCTACATTCCTTTTTCGTAGTAAAAAAATAACTGTTATAAAAAAGTATTATATGTAAATTAAAATTGGTTTTTTTTTATATAGGGTGCATTTGAAAATTTTATTCAGACCAAATGGTATGGAACATAAATGAAACTATGGGTTTTATAAATCAGATACCTAAACAGGCTTAATACCAAACGACAGTAATGGGTCTGTAGAAACGTCATTCAACTTCAACAGTTGGCAGTGTTGCCAATCCATAACATTAAATGTAGTTATTGTGTATCAATTGATCAGGACATTTCAACTATTCTGTTAAATTTTGTACATGTGATTGCGTTATAAATCACTTTTTAAAATGAAAATACGTCTTCAATGTGTCTCTGGATGCTACAACTTGTAATCGTACATAGGCTGGTTTTTATAAAATCACTGGTTTAGGCCATTATAATTCTGTTTGAATTAAAAAGAAAAAAAAATGTAACACAAGGAGATAACCTGAGTACAAGTATAGGTAAATACAGATATAGATTTGAAATAATGGTTTTGGTACGTGTTACAGCGCTCCAGCCAACACTATGGTGAGGAGACTCTCAAGTGTCCTGTGTGTCGAAAGGAGCTGACAAAAGGAGATAACCTGATTACTGTCGGTCTCACTCCAGATACCAAACCTCCAGTCAGGTAACAAAATATCTGTGACACTTATGGTACTGTAGAATGAGCTACAGATAGCATGTCAGATAGTGAAAGCTCATTTGAAATTAATATACATATATTTAACTGTTCTTGTTAGGACGTTACTCTATTTTACCTTTCGCACTTGAAAGGTAACTGTCAATGGCCACTCCCCCACTCCTTGACTACTTGTGTTAATTACCTTTGGAATTATCCTCTCTGGTTGGTTGGCCACTGAGAGTGGCTACTTCCCACTCCTTGACTACATTTGTCAGTTGCCTTTGGAATTATCCTCTCTGGTTGGTTGGCCACTGAGAGTGGCTACTTCCCACTCCTTAACTACATTTGTCAGTTGCCTTTGGAATTATCCTCTCTGGTTGGTTGGCCACTGAGAGTGGCTACTTCCCACTCCTTGACTACATTTGTCAGTTGCCTTTGGAATTATCCTCTCTGGTTGGTTGGCCACTGAGAGTGGCTACTTCCCACTCCTTGACTACATTTGTCAGTTGCCTTTGGAATTATCCTCTCTGGTTGGTTGGCCACTGAGAGTGGCTACTTCCCACTCCTTGACTACATTTGTCAGTTGCCTTTGGAATTATCCTCTCTGGTTGGTTGGCCACTGAGAGTGGCTACTTCCCACTCCTTGACTACATTTGTCAGTTGCCTTTGGAATTATCCTCTCTGGTTGGTTGGCCACTGAGAGTGGCTACTTCCCACTCCTTAACTACATGTGTCAGTTGCCTTTGGAATTATCCTCTCTGGGTGGATGGCCAATGAGAGTGACTACTTCCCATTCCTTGACTACATGTGTCAGTTGCCTTTGGAATTGTTCTCTCTGGTCGACTGACTTAGTTCAATAGCTTCTCAGTGGACTACAGCACTTTGCAGAACAAATAATCCAATAGTAAAGTTGATTCACAAAGACTATGAAAAATATCCATACATGCTCAGAGGACTTTTAATATAAAAATATTTACGAATTATCATACAAATCACCTTTGCCACTTACAGTCCTACTCTAGTGCAAAGTGTTAAGAACGAAAGAGGTTAAAGTTAAGTTGTGTAAAATTAATTTTATGATAATTAGTGGTGAATGTACCTTTGGTGTTTGAGGATCACGTACGTCTTGACATGAACACAAACTTGCCCAAGGGATTGAGGCACAATTGCACATTATTTGAGTGTCTGTGAATGTCGAGCTGCGGAAGCTCAAAACAACAATCCCTGGGTTACTGGACACTCACTCTTTTTAGTGACGACGCTCAGCATATCGGTATACAATGGCACCTTATGCCCGATAGGGTACACATCATCGTGAACATGTTAAATGAAAATTTGTAATCTAAAGTAATAATTTCTGAACTAAAATGAAATGAAATATCAGAATAGTAAATATTTTTTAAATTTAAACAAACTGTTGGGAGCTTGTTAGGTGTTTTGAAAATCGCTGCTCTTTTAAGTTTTAAGTTTTTTAACACAAATACTTTAATATAATTGGATATTTTGAAATAGTCAATTTTAAAATATTGTTTCGCTTTAAATGTAATTTTATTCAGTTACTTGAATTTTGTTATTTAAAGAAATATATCAGTGTTATCAACATAATTTAGTAGCTAATCTTACAAATTTAATGATGGAAGTACAGTGCAATATTTTTAGCAGTAAAATCAACACATCAAAAACTTGTTTTTAGTTAATAAATCTGAATTATGTTTCTTACCTTTAAATGTTAAATTTATGAGATTATATATTTAATATCTGGAACGTAAATGCCTTAAAATATTTTTCTTTTTTTAGGGACAGTCGGAAAAATGCTTTATGCACACAGGTGGACCTCTCTAGTGTGTTGCTCCTCTAGGCGGCAGGATGGTAACCACTAAAAAACCTCCTGTACTTTAGGATCTAACCTGGGATTGTTTGTCACATTACTTCAGCAGCTTAAGTGAAAATTTGGCTTACGCCCATTAGAGCTCTCTCTCCATTTCTAAGCATATGATCATTTGGTCTAGTCCGCTTCTCAGTCTAGATCAGTCATCTTTAATCGGAGGACACCTTGGACAAATTGTGAAATGTAATTCCAGTTGTTCTTACCCTCCATTACCTTTATACATAGTGTCCACCAAGAATGTACCAAGTGGAAAAGTGAAAGAAATCATAGTTAAATTATTTCTAAGGAATTATCAACAGTAAATGAATGAGTTCTCATTTAAGTATTTTTCTGTTTGACTAAAGGGACTCCTTCAAATTTCCTACGAGTTGACTAACTAGTCTTAAGATGACACACCATGAAGGGTGGGTCTTCACAAGTTAATTTATATTATAGCCATTCAGAATGTGGTTGAAAAATCATGAAATACGCATAATTATGATAAGTTGTGATGACTCTTACTAATATACAGGATGCTGAACGTGTCCCTCGTGTTCCGGTTGGATACTGTCGGAGACGGGAACAACAACATGAGAACGATCCAGTTGTTTGGTCACCCTCGGCTGCTCAGACTGCCAAACCGTTTGCAGTGCCAACAGTTACATGAGGCAGTGGCGTCTGTCACACCCTACTCTCAGCCCTATAAAATCCTTCTCGTTGACGGCCAAGTAAGTCCTAAAGAAATTGTGAATTAGACAGTAGACAATATCCTTATTTGTGCATTCTTTAAGAATTACAATGGCGTCAAAATGTTATGGAATTGAGTCAAGAAAAGTACAGGTCAGAATTCAGCAAGATGTTCAAGCCTCCAATTCCCATTGAGTTCTTCAGTTTGTGAATTCATCAGTGGCGTAAAATGGATACTTCACCGACCACTTCTCCAGCTCCCTCTTGAAAGCGTAGCTCTCTTCCTTTAGTTTGATTTTTTCAGGCAGGATGTTGAATAGCTTAGCTCCGATGTAAGATGACTTTTCCGAGTGCAATGCCCATACTGTGTGCTGGTAAATTAAAGTTTGCATCCCAGCGTGTGTTATATGTATGCAGGTCTCTGCCTCATGTCAATTTGTTGCAACGTACATACACTATCATTCGTATTATATAGAGAGACACTACAGTTATGATATTGAGCTCAATAAAGGCTCTTCATCAAGTATCTTAGGGCTGTAAGTCTGTCAACTGGGATACACTTTTTCAGAAGAACAAGTGGTCTCTGTATATTTGCCATGCTTGAACTGCCCCATTCTGAAACTGCTCTCATAGCTAAGATAGCAGTTGTTGCTGTATTTTTTATGTGTAAATGTGTATTTTTGCTTAGTTTACAGAGTTTCAAGTGAATATAAATGTTAGATTTGAGACAGCTATGTTTGTGACAATCACCATATGAAGTTCACAGGTTCACACTGCGATCACAGTTGATTTCTTGACGTATTTTGTTTGGCTTTTAGCCTCATTGTCTATAACCATCTTCATTCAACAAATTTTAATACTGTAGTTCTATACTGAGTGAGACCTAATACTTGTTACTCTGAGTCTGGTGCTGCGCTGTAAGGCGTTTGTCGCAGTCAACAAGTTAAACTGGTTTCTCCATTTACAGCAAACTCCACAGCAGCCGAATATATAGTTTTAATTGTGTATAATAGCTACGAAGTTACCACATCTAGAAGTTAAGTTCACTTAGATTTTTATGTTTTGCTCAGATGATAGAGACTTGTCACAATAAATAAAGGTAATCACATGTCCAGCCAATTCCAAAATTACACACAATACAAGATGTTGTAAAAACTTGCTGATCAGAATGACACCAATACAGGGCCACCACTGCTCCCGCTGCATGTTCAACGCCCACTGCCGCGGCTGTCCTGTGGCTCCGGAGGGTTCCTTGGTGCTGCGCGCAGGAGACTCCCTGGCGGCCATGTTTGTGGAACCTGTCCCCGAGCTGTCGGTCATCCAACACTCCACTATGCTGCGATCTGCCATCAACAACCCACTCTCACTCTACGACTGTATCCAGGCCTTCAGTCAGAGGTGACGTTACCACTCCAACATCTTCATACGAGATGAATGAGTGTGGATGCCTGTGTAGTGTTGTTGCTATTTGCAGTTGATTTGTCGTTAAAAAGAGTCGTTGACCAATAAACCAATGATCAGGAAAACTGCAGTACCTACAATTTAATGTAAGCTCGGAACCACAGCAATATCACTTAACATTTCATTAAGCTTTGAGTCTCAAAATATTCTAGCCTGAATTAATACTCCCCAACAACATAAGGCATTATATTTTCCTATTCATGTACAAATTAACTAAACCCATATCCACTGGATCTAGAGAATGGTTAGATCTTATAGTCTCTGAAATGCTTATTTTTGTCTCATTATAAAAGTGTCTTAATCTTGTTCTTTCATTTCTAGTTTGGTTTTTTTAACCAATAACAAGTATACCAAAGTAGAATCTGTATGGATAAATTGTTGAAAATTATATTTTATTGGTGGATATTTTATTGAAATTATAATGGGAAAAGAAGTAATTTATTTGTCATAAATTATATGTCATTCAGTTTTTGAACTTTTTAGGTAAAGATTATATATATGTATATATATATATATATATATATATATAATATATATATATATGTATGTATATATATAATATATATGTATTATATATATATATAATATATATGTATTATATATATATATATATATATATATACACCTATATAATAAACACTTATCTCCTGATCTGTTACTCACAAATTTTTACACTTGTAGCAGTTAGCTTTAATCTTTAAGGTTGATTTGGTAATATTTTTGTGATTAACAATATTAACAGCTTGGGTGTTTGTCTTACCTCTTCTCTTATATTTCTTCACGTGAGTTTTACTGTTGAGTATTTTTTAGTGTTTAAGTCTTTTAAAAGTGCTTCCAGTGAAATCTTATTATTTATACCATAAAATTACTTGTAATTTATTTCTTGAGACTCTGGACATAAGTCTTGGGTGAATATGAGATGAATGATGTGTAGAATGAATGAGTGTGCCCTGTGTAGTCTTGTTACTGTACATGTTAACTGATCTTTAGAATCAATAAGTAATACTCCAGTGACCGGAGAAACTAAAGGACCTACAATTAGATTTGGGATTTATACCACTTATGTATTGGCTAATTGAAATATGTTTTATAACTTCAATATTCTGAACTGACATCACCTAGTGAAATTAAACATACCAAACTTTTCTAGTAGTACCCACTTGACTAAAAACAGCATACATATGTATGGACAACGTCAGAATGCTATAATTAATCCCATCATGTCAATTTTGTTCAAATACACGTGTAACCTCCAAGGTGAAATACAACACAATGCTTTAAAAAAACATACGCACACTTTTACAAATCTTTATAAGTAGATAAACAGGCAAGGGGATTCTGCATCTAAAAGGGTAGTTTTTATACTTACAGTTTTTAACTGGTTTTAATTTTTTTTAGATTGCTCAAATCAAAAAAATTAAGAACTGAAAACTTTTGTAATATATTTAGTTTTGGATTATATGCAATAAAAATAAAAATTTTTTTGTAAAAATACAACATTTTTAAATTGATATTCTATATAGACCAAGCAATCAAAACTTATGATCTTTTTATGATTTTGTAGCCATTGGCAACCACTATAATTCTATGCATTTTCAATGTCAACTTCTTTCCAAAAATTTGTATGAACCAGTACATTTTAAAAATATACTGTGTTGCGTATACATGAGTATGGGATTAAAAGGGTTGATTAAAAAATGCATTACAGAATGACACAACCCATAATTTTTCCAATTTTGTGTTAAAAACTTTAATTTCAAGTAAATGTCATTGAAATTTTGAGGAAAACCACAAAAATAATCTTATTTTGATTCAATTCAGTATGTTAGTGTGGATTATAAATAGCTCTTGTATATTTTACCATCCCATAACTCTCTTAGAGTTGCCCAAAAGTTTAGAAATGGTGTTTGAATATGTACATTTGTCATTGAACATGTGACTTGATATTTCAGTGAGGTGCTGGATGAGCACAACCCCTGGTACTGCCCAAGCTGCAAAAAGAACCAATGTGCGACTAAGACACTCTCTGTCTGGAGATATCCTAACTATTTAATCATTTACCTCAAACGGTAAGAGTCCACTTTAACATTTCTAATCTGTTAGTGTCTGAGAATCCATAAAAGTATTTTTGCCAAAGTAATGATGTTTTTAATGCTGTAAATTACTATTACTTATCATTGTAGAATAAGTCACCTGGATGGTGGGGCTGTGCCAAAAATAGTTCACCAACATCAGCAGATAAATTGTATAATACTGTTCAAATTAGACTGCATATTGCAAATAAAATACAAATTATCATATAATGCAGTTACACTCCTTGTCTTAGGCCGAAAATGCTGCTAGCCACATGTCTGTAAATGTATAGTTGGTGTTGCTCCTTAATGGTTTATCATCTTATCTTAAGTGTATTTGTTAATAGTATACATATATTTGGATTATTTATTGAAAATACAGATGAGGATTTCATATATATAGGCAAAAACCCCTTTTATCGTGAAGATTTAATTTTTTTGTTACCAGTAAAAAAATAAAATATGTAAGTTGAACAGCATTTAACTGAGAAACGAAAATTGTTTATTAAAAGTGAAATTTTGTTATTAATCCGGTGAATAACATGAAATTAAAGTTGTTTATTGCCCTAAGTAGGACAAATATTTATATAACAATATTTAATAAGTATATATCAGAGTGTAACAATATGTTACTTATACATAATTGGTTGATATTATGTGTAAACTATAAATCCTCTCTGTAGTAAACGTATTTAATTCCATTAGAAATTTTTTTTATATTAATATATTATATTGGGAAAGGCCAACATGGGTCAAGGGTCTGAGCTCCAGTCAAAAGATAATTGGGACTCTATGTTTATAATAGAAAAAAACTGTTAGTATTATAAGTAAAAATTAGTAGTTTTTACTAACCAAACAGACTATCGTTAAAGCTCATTGATATGATACCAAGCGAATTTAAATCTAGTGTTGCTGCACCATAGTTCCTTTTAATCAGAGACTGCATAAGCTTGAGTCTACTATATATGTAGAGTGTGTTTGTGTTTTTTTTTTTTAATAATTTAGTGAAATACCAGCCTATTTAGTCGTATATATAACATGAAGGAAACAGGATTTTTTTTTCCGGACATTTGCCATTGTTCAGTGAAACAAGAAATCAGTAACACTACGTTTCGAGATCTGCAATCTGATCTCTTCTTCAGGTAAAGAACTAACCTAATACATAATTACAAACTAGGTTAAAATAAACAAATCTTACCAAAGCGTTGTGGCACGCCTAAGTCAGGAATCACAACCTACATCTTGTGATTCCTGAATTGTGAATTCCTGAACCTGTTGTGAATTCCTAGTAGGTGGTTAGTAGACGAGTGAAGACGTATTGTGACCTGTATTCCGCAGTTTTGTTTTAATGATTAGTGTTTTGTATAGTTGTTTATTAAGTGCATGTTTATAGAGTTAGTGAATTTGACAAACAACATGTAGGTTGTGATTCCTGACCTAGGCGTGCCACAACGCTTTGGTAAGATTTGTTTATTTTAACCTAGTTTGTAATTATGTATTAGGTTAGTTCTTTACCTGAAGAAGAGATCAGATTACAGACAAGACAAGGGAAGACAAGACAATTCTTTATTTTCACATTCATCAAGAAGGAAATGGCGTCAAATACATATTATCAGATCCCGAAACGTAGTGTTACTGATTTCTTGTTTCACTGAACGATGGCAAATGTCCGGAAAAATCCTGTTTCCTTCAAAATCCTTCCATCGTCAAAAATAACCTTCAAACAAAGAATATATAACAATGTTTCACTACCCTTGGTAATCTGTATAGGTTCGTGTTCCAAGACTGTGTAAGTATGAAGCTGGATGATAAAGTGACATTTCCCCTTTGTGGTCTGAACCTGTCTCCAAGCAGCTCTCTGTATGATCTCTACGCATGCGTCTGCCACGTGGGAGGTAACTTTGGATCCAAATATTTAATATATTAAGTATTTCACTCTAAGTTATAAAAATAGATTTATATATATATATAAGTCAGAGATCCGGGTTCGAGTCCCGGCGGAGCAAGTATTTTTTGCGATTCCATGTTTATTGAAATTAAATAAGGCTATTGCCATTTATACAATTTAATGTAAATAAAAGTCATTTGACAGGTATTTGGTCTTCTGATCATATGTTAGTTTGCTTATTTAAACGCATATGTGACAGATACGGCCAAATACAAAATAATTTGAATCGGAAAAAGTAAGCGCTCTGTGGTGTAATGGTAGCACATTCACCCGGCAAGTGAGAGATCCGGGTTCGAGTCCCGGCGGAGCAAAATATTTTTTGCGATTTAATGTTTATTGAAAATTATATATATATATATATAGATTGTAATTGGTAATGGTATTATTTTAACTAGCCAACTATATAAAGGTGTTTGAAAAGTCTGGGTATGGCTTAATATTTTACAAACCATAGCAGATAACATCTATAAACTTTGCACAGTGTCATATGGCTATGTAAACTATTTTTTCCTTGCTACTACCATGACATGCCAACCATGGGGGGACGGCCCACAGAGGAAAACATGGAAAACTTAAATTAAAGCATGGGTCGAGTGATACCTCATTTGAAAGAGCTCACTTAGTAGAGTTGAATGCCACAAACCGCACCTCAAAAGGTTTATCCAATCAGAAATGGCGGGGTTGTTTTAGGTACACATTGTGAAGTACATTGTGCGCTGCCATTTCTGACTGGATCGTCGTATTCTGATGCGGTAGGTGGCGTTTTCACTCTACTAACCAATGTGTTTTCACTGACTTTTTTTAATTAGCAAATTATGTTATAAATTTATAACACAAAAAATAAAACTAAAATGAATTCGTCGTTTTTATGTTTATGAATTAATTAAGTTCTACCATTATTCATTGTTGGTGAAATAGTTAACTTACCACTTAATTTTTGAATTAAATTTTTTTGTTATTTTTTATAAATACTAATCAGTGAAACCATTGGTTAGTAGAGTGAAATTATAGTTAGCCTACCGCATCAGAATACGACGATCCAGTCAGAAATGGCAGTGCATAATGTACTTCACAATGTGTACCTAAAACAACCCGCCATTTCTGATTGGATAAACCTTTTGAGGTGCGGTTTGTGGCATTCAACTCTACTAAGTGAGCTCTTTCAAATGAGGTATCACTCGACCCATGCTTTAATTTAAGATTTCCATTTTTTCCTCTGTGGGCCGTCCCCCCATGGTTGGCATGTCATGGTAGTAGCAAGGAAAAATAGTTTACATAGCCATATGACACTGTGCAAAGTTTATAGATGTTATCTGCTTTAGTTTGTAAAATATTAAGCCGTACCCAGACTTTTCAAACACCTTGTATATTCAGTTAGTTTTTTAACATGTTCTTTACGGAGGAACTGTGCACACAATACACATTGACAGCTGACACATCTCGTTGCCTAGCAATACAACACTCATTTTTGGTTTACTTAGGACAAGAAGCTGAGAAATCTCTCATTGCACTTAATCCTAAAGGGACCTTTTCGATTGCTTCTGGATTGACAGGTTATTTAGGATAGAGGTGGGGTAGGGACGGCTTCTTGTGGAGATTCCATGAAGAGGGATAGCTGGCACTAGGGTGTCCCACAACTCTCTGGTCAAAGGTATGACCACGATATTGCTCAGGACAAGACAAACATATTTCACCACTAGAACATGAATCTCTGATGCTTAGTTTCCCATCTGTCTGCCTGTATGTGCTCGTTATAAAAAAATGAATATCTTAAAAACTAATAAATTAAATTATACCAGGTTTGGCTCAAATGTTTATGATAACAAGGCCAGTTACTGAAAAATATATCATGAAATTTAGCATTTTTAAAATGGCGGCCATTAATACTTTGAATATCTTAAGAACCTGCAATTTTACTCAAGAATTACAACAATAACAGTTTTTAGAGGATCTTATCACATTCTTTGTTTGAAGTTTGTTTTTGACGATGGAAGGATTGTGAAGGAAACAGGATTTTTCCAGACATTTGCCATTGTATCTACTGGTGTTACTGATTTTTTTGTATCACTGAACGCTGGCAAATGTCCAGAAAAATCCTGTTTCCTTCACATCTTATAGTATAGGAGCTAGCAACGTTTTCGAGAGAGAATTTCAGGTCAGCTGAAATTTTGATATGCTGTCTTTCTTGCTCTTTCGGTTGGAGTCCGGGCTATCTGGCTGGCGGTAGTGGTTGCGTTTATTAATGCGCATCTTACCTGCACAGGTACAAATCCTGGAGCGCTTCGGCAAATGGACAACATGGCGTCAGTCTAAAGTCACATGTTTAAAAAAAATGTAATTAAAAAAAAAAAAACACTTCAAACTGTCTCTCTCCAACCACCTGTCTCTCATTCATTTCAGTAGGCAGTTCAATGTCACGGTACTTTAATTTATATTTTAAACGTATATTCAAAACTTCCTGGCACTTCTTCAGTTTATCAACCACGAAAAGAATGATTTTATCTTTATGTTGTCCTGTACAGAAACACATTTCATTTTACCACCCGGCGATTGTAGCGAAATTAATAAATAAACATCACAAATAACACAAACACAAAACAAACATGTGACTTTAGACTGACGCCATGTTGGTCCCATTTGCCGAAACGCTCCAGGACTTTTACCTGTGCAGGTAAGATGCGCATTAATAAACGCAACCACTACCGCCAGCCAGATAGCCCGGACTCCAACCGAAAGAGCAAGAAAGACAGCATATCAAAATTTCAGCTGACCTGATATTCTTGTTTTAGAAACGTTGCTAGCTCCCGTACTATTATCATAAATCTAATGACCAAAATTGTTGTTTCCTGTTTTTTTTTTTTTTTTTTTTTTTTTTGTGAATGTAAAGCCTTGATTCCGTATATAGTAATGTTTTATTAAATTAAATAAGGCTATGTACCTTTCTGTCGTCAATCCAACTGGTTTTGTCCATGATGACTACTTTCAGGAGTGCTGTTCCATTATTAAATCATGTTATCAAGTACATGTTAAATAAAATTATACAAACACAAATTAGTAACTAAACAAATATACATGAACCGGTTGTTTGGTTTGATGGTCTACAACACGATATACAAGGTCTGTCCGGAAAGTAACCGACCTGTGTTCATATCTTCACATTAGTGCTATTCTTTGTCATCCAAGCCGTGGCATCCTTTGAAGTAGTCTCAATTTGATTGAACCACATGCTCCCAGATCTTAAAACAGTCCTCAATAGTAGATCCCAAAATCAGCAAACAACGTTCCTTTGAGTGCCATTTTCAATGTTGGGAACATCCAAAAGTTGTATGGAGCTATGTCGGGACTATATGGAGGCTGGTGCGTTATCGTGGTGAAGAAGCCAGTCACCGCTTGACCAGAAATGCGGTTGTTTTCTTTCACGACATCTTGCTATCTTTTTAAGACTGCAACGTGATATTCTTTATTGATCGTCTCGACCTTTTGAAGTAAATTCATAGTGCACAACACCCTCACAATTGAAAAAAATAATCGGCATTGGCTTGACATGGCTCCGACCTTGACATGCTTTTTTTCGGCTGAATCTTGCCTGGACTCTTCCACTGTGAAGTGTTTAGTTTCTGGCTTGTAACTGTAATCCAATTACTAATCACCAGTAATCATCTTCGGACATTTTCATTATCACTAACCATTTTCAAGTTGTCCAGAGCAATTTCACAGTGGAGGTTTTTCTGCTTGGTCGTAAGCAATTTAGGAATGAATGTCGTACTCTCACAAGTCATTCCCAAAATCATATTCAAAATTTCACAAACAGTAGTTTTTGGTATTTCAAGATCATTGTCTAGTACACAAACAATCAGTCGACGATCACCGTCAGTCGTAAGTCACACACGCTTGATGTTGTCTGTGAAGGTCGGTCAAAACAAGTGTCACTGTCAACAGATGTGGGACAATTTTTAAACTGCCTGTACCATTTTTTTTAACTGCGTTGTGCCCACACTTTCATCTCCCAAAAGCCTTCTTTATCATTTCAATCATTTCCGTACAACTCTTACAAAGATTGAAGCATAAACACACTCAGCATCCATGGACTGGAGAGGGGCACTATTACAATGATGATTTTGTTAGTAAACAGCCACCCCAGGACGACGACTATAGCACATGTTGTTGATTGTAGGTGTATCTGCTGGACACTACACTGCCTACACTCAGCATCCACGGACTGGAGAGTGGCACTATTACAATGACGATTTTGTTAGTAAACAGCCACCCCAGGACGACGACTATAGCACATGTTGTTGATTGTAGGTGTATCTGCTGGACACTACACTGCCTACACTCAGCATCCACGGACTGGAGAGTGGCACTATTACAATGACGATTTTGTTAGTAAACAGCCACCCCAGGATGACGACTATAGCACATGTTGTTGATTGTAGGTGTATCTGCTGGACACTACACTGCCTACACTCAGCATCCACGGACTGGAGAGTGGCACTATTACAATGACGATTTTGTTAGTAAACAGCCACCCCAGGATGAGACGACTATAGCACATGTTGTTGATTGTAGGTGTATCTGCTGGACACTACACTGCCTACACTCAGCATCCACGGACTGGAGAGTGGCACTATTACAATGACGATTTTGTTACTAAAACAGCCACCCCAGGACGATGACTATAGCAATGCCTACATTCTCTTCTACAAGAAACGAGGTAAACATTAATAAAATTGTAAACCCATTTCTGATAGTTCAAAATGGATATTCTCATATAAAAATAGGTTTAGAATCCTAATACTTCTCAATGCCTGTTAAAAAAACATACATCTTGATCTTATGGACAAATATTTATGTATACATAACGTAATTTTTATCAGCATAACTAACACTAGAATTAATTGCATTTTGCAGATACAAAAGTGATATGCTTAGAAAAACAGTACTGAAACACATACAGTAACCCTTGACTTATGACTCATTAAAACATTATTTTGCTTATAAAGTTCATATAGGCAAAAGGATAGTACAGATTTATAACCCTTAAAGGTGTATTGTTGTCCAGCACACAGAATCAAAGACAATGCATGAATAACTCAGAATAAATGTTATTACCATGATTTATTGTTTTATCAAACAATCTAAAGATTGTGAAGGAAACATGGTTTTCCCAGACGTTTGCCATCGTTCGGTGATACAGTTTGTAATATGTGTTAGGTTAGTTATTTACCTGAAGAAGAGATCAGATTGCAGATCTCAAAACGTAGTGTTTCTGATTTTTTTTGTATCACTAAACAATGGCAAATGTCTGGAAAAAACCTGTTTCTTCCATCAAAAAACAAACTTCAAACAAAGAATCTAAAGATGTTATAACAGTGAAAATACAAGCATAATATATGTGTGCATATAATTATTTTGTATCATGCTCATAATTATTATATTACAGACCACAAAATAGCTTGTTTCTTATACATCAACTTACTTATTCGTTTAATGCTTCGGATATTTGCCATCGTTATATATTTTACAAGAGGTTCCAAAGAAAGCACAGGCCAACCAGGTTCTGAATTAACAACAGAAAACAAGTTCCTTCCTGAATTGGCCTCGTAAATAACTTTTATCTCAGTAGCTTATCACACAGGGAAAGTTATTTTAATTTTTTGTGGACGGGCATACTACATATTTTCTCTATTTTTATCACTTGCAACTATTTAGAATTTATGTTCATTTATAATAAATAAACAATTGAATGACTTTTTACTAATTGAACTAGTGGTATTACTCATTGCATATTTTTCCAGGCGCTGACATTAAGAATGAAGATTTCAACGCAAAGCTGATCTCATTGAATAGTGAAAGCCTCAGTTGAACTTAGCTCAGCTCATTATACACCTCTTATTTATGTTTTATTGATATTTTAAGTAAGGTCAAGCATTTGTTGAAATTATACTCATCTATATGTAAATAAATGTAATCAATTTTTGTATATGAAAATGTTTATTTTTATTCCTCATTGATCTACGATATTAATTTAGGCAATATTAGATAATAGTTCGTCATTTTATATTTACTAATGCTGATTCCTGACGAAAATGGCAAAACTTAGCTTAGAAAATTCCAAATGCAAAGTTAAAGTGGAAAATGAATATTCACCCGAGTTTGAAGTAAAAACAGGGGTGAGACAGGGTGACAGCCTCTCTCCATTACTGTTCAATTTAGCCCTGGAAGAAGCGTTGAAAGAAAATAAGAAATAGGAAACTAGGTATAAGCATTGGAACTAAGATAGGAGCACTGGCATTTGCGGATGACGTGGTGTTAGTTTCCATTGACAGAGATGAACTGATGGAGATGACAGGAATATTAATAGACAAAAACCCGGTCAATAGGACTAGAAATTAACGACGCTAAGACAAAGTTGATTTATTTTTAGGCAAGGAAATAATGGTAGAGAAGATTTGGAAATACTGAACCATAAATTTTGAACAGGTTGAAAGATTCAAATACCTCGGAGCAATAGTTACTTCAAAGAGTAATGAACTAATAGAAATCCAAAATAGAATAAATTTGGCAAATAGAAGCATGTACGCATTGAATAATATTTTAAAATCAAAATTACTGTCTTACAAAACAAAATTAAGAATATATAAGACTGTTATAAGACCAGTTCTTCTTTATGGAGCAGAGACATGGATTATAGATAAACAGGCAGAAAAGAAATTGGTTACATTCGAGAATAAAATGTTGAGGAAAATTTTCGGACCTATTAGAGATGGAGATGGATGGATGGAGAATCAGGCACAACCAAGAAATCAGAGAGATGTTTCAATCTCCAGACGTTGTAGGAGAAGCAAAGAGCAAGAGACTTCGGTGGGCAGGCCATGTGATGAGGAGGGAGGATGATAAATAGATTAAAGAGGTTTGGAAACACAATCCAATTGGAAGAAGACCTCGAGGTAGACCCAAAAAATCGCTGGAAGGACCAGGTGGAGAAGGACTTGCGGAAATTAAGAGCGGGTCAGGGGGATTGTGAAGACAGGGAGAGATGGAGGCAGCTGGTTGGCGAGGCCAAATACCACCTAGGGTATCTCCATGGCCATGGGAGTAAGTAATGCTGATTCCAGATAAACAGATGTTTTATTCCAAAATTTTAATTTCTACTAAAGAAAGTAATTAATTTCTTACGATACAATTAATTTCTATTAAAGAAATACTTACGATGTGGGGTCTGCATCAGGGGTTCTCATTCACATTTCCGTTCTCATTTTCAAGATCTTTAGTGTCCAGATGTATGTACTTAACATTTTAATGTGTTTTTAATGGCATTTAAAAACAAGGCTAAGTACAAAAAATCTAACTGTTAAAATCATGCATAATCAGTTTTTTATTATGTATTTCTAGTGCTCCTTTCAACAATTATATTAGGTGAATATAATTGCCAATTCCCTTTCTATCTAGCCTACTCTCTGATCTAGAGCACTTCTCCAACTTGGTATTGTGTCGTGATTATAAAAAGGGATCAATCAATCAATCAAACATCTTTTATTTCATAAAAATGTACATATCGTACAAGAAATAGTGTCAACAAAGTAATTGGTTTTAATTTAAACATTTACAATGTCTGTGAACAATAAAAAACAAATGAGATAAAACAGAAAACAAGAACCTCTTTATACACAAAATTACACATTCTTAACTAGGTTCGTGCAGATTAGTTTAGGGGTTTTTCGCCTTCTTCGGGCCAGAACATACATTTAGTTCTTAAATACAGGTTTTTACAAACAATCATACAAACATTGAGCCTACAAATAAAAATATTAAAATTAAGTGTTTTCACCTTCTTTCAACTTTCATACCTGTTTCTATTAGAGTAGTCATTAACAATTTTCTTTTGAATAAAACGAAAAGGGGAAAAAGCACAATGTATTTCAATGGTTTCTTAGAGTAAGTAGCTCTTCAGTTGAGTAAAATGCAGATTTTATTAAAACATTTTTTTAATGATTTAAGAAATTTGTTCAGATTTTTCTCTTGTTTAATATTTTGCAGTAAACAGTCAAAAAATTTGTTTCCTTTAAAAGAAGTTTTCTTTTCGAAAAAACACAATCTATGTTGTTCAACTTGTCGATGTGATCTAGTATTATATGTATGTACATTTTTCCCTATTGTAGTTTTATTATTTAAAAGTTATGAATTTTATTGTT
>NW_025777056.1:0-32214 GCF_021130785.1 Homalodisca vitripennis
CTTATTGGTTTCTTATTGAAGATGACAGTTCCAGATCAATACCTTTGTAGAAAGGTTTTAGACTTATTTACTCCAGAACCCCTGCATAAGATTAAATAAATATGTTTATAATTGGACGTCGTGTTCTTTAAAAAATAATTGATTTCAATTTGTCACTAATTTTTTTACTAATATAGTATCTAAAGTGAATATACACATTTAAGATCTAAATTATATTGTATTAATAATCGTAACACTTTAGACTGAAAAACGTTTTCAACTATTTGTTTAGGAAATGTTTTCCCTCTTATTAACAAAATTCCATTAAATAATAACTGTAGCAACCTACAATTATTACAAGGCCTACAACTTGAGACGCTGAAAACATTTAATTTCTCTATGGAATGCATTTTTGTCTGTCTGTCATCATCTTATATCAAAACTTGATATAAGATGTGCACGAAGCTTTATTTTCATGGTAAGCAAAACTGACATAGCAACTTGTAGCTTAAGTAGACGAGCTGTAGACTTTGAATTTTTTGCATATGATACCTGTTTTCTCCATTCGGAGAATGAATAAACTCCTACCCTTGTCAATTAAAAACCACACGTTTCAACAATTCATACTATTTATATATTTAAAAAAATTTTGGTAATGGTTTTATATTGAACAGGGTATAAGTAGGCTTACACTATGTGTTGTAACTGGCCTTTTGCTCTAGAAGGTTGCATAAGAAATTTCAAATCTGCTTGTAGGCTCATTTCATTGTCTCGAGATGGCTTAACGATGCCGAATTCCATGTTTAAACCATTACAGAACTCATTTATGTAGAAATGAAGTTTCATCAAAAAATTTGAAGTCTGCATATGAAATATTTTTATACGAGATATCTTGTCGTATGGCATGTTCAGACTTTTTTTCATTAATTTGGGTTTCATATGAATATATTTAAATTAAAAATTTTTATTTACTAAGCTGACTATTTTAAACGATATTGTATACGTTGAGGAAAATTACATGATAAAAATGTCAATTATATGACATTTTTTAATCTGTTATGGGTGTATTAAATATGGATAAAAACTGTATTTTATGTTCAACGTCTCTTTTATAATAGCCGGATGTTTTATCTTAATTGTGCCTTTATCGTAACAAATTAAAGAAAGCAAATATTTATGATTACATGTATATCATTGGATATTTCCCAATTATAAACCCTCCAAGAATTTTGGAAAATGTCTTAAACGAATAACCTTTAAAAGTGTCAAGTTTTGTTCTGTGAGTTCTCCGTAACCGAACAAAGACACTATTTGCTTATTACTCAGTGACCATTTACTCTTAAATTTTAAGATATTATTAAAAATTAGTATTTATATAAGAAAATGTTAAACACTCATACTCTCTATGCGTTTTAACAGGAACTAGACAGTACACGATTCACATAGTTTTAATAGAATTTTTTATGTTCACTTTGTAAATTGCAAACGAATTTGTCTTTTGCTGTTCCAACTGATGTAATTAAAAAAAAATTATTGATACCCAAAAATAGGATTTTGGCATCTATATAAACTTTTTATCTTCTACCTAGATGTTTTTAAATATGGCCTATTTATCAATAATTTTAAACATTACAAGATAGCTAAATAAGGAAAATTAATATTGATATTTATATAACAGCAGAATCGAAACAATACACATACGTCATGAAACTTGGCCACCAGTTTTTGAACAAACTCCATATAGTAAACGTAAGAACTACAAAGTATTAACAATTGTTTTTAAAAATACAAGTTTATTTCATGTTGTACGATCAATAAATAATCTGATATTAAAGGAAATTCATGGTGGTTTTAATTAATTGCTATCCGTTTAGAGAGAATAAAGTTACTGCTGTGGTTTATTTTTTGTTAATCATGTAATTTAATATGATTACAATGCAACACTTTATTTTTCTTATACGAATAGTATATAAAACATTTTTTAGATTCCCACAAAACCAAACTATCTCCAGGTAAAATTTCAGTACTGTTTATCTACTAAAAATACACAAATATAGTCACATTCACAATCTCCTACATTATAAGCAGACTTATGTCTAACTTAAAGATACATCACTGTTCTTCTTGTGTAACGAAGATAAAGCTGAAGCTTTTCATCACTAAAGGGTGCATACTTTGACTGACGAAGCGGGAAGATTGATGTATATTGCCAAGCACGAGCTTTAGTGCTTTAATAGCAGTAGGTGTCTGAAACAGAATGTTTGCAGTGCTTGTTATTTTTATATTATACCTTAAAGTTCCATTAAAATTAAGACTAAACTTCTAAAGTTTAGAATTAATGTTTTACCTAATAAGCAAGCAATCCAAAAACACTTTATATTTAACAAAATCTTATATTCCATACATTTTCAAAAACTAAACTTTTTGTTAATTAAACTATGAAACAGTAAATATTTGTAGTAAATTCTATGTCTGTGCTAGTAAAAAAATAGAATGTTTATTAAACATGTTGTGGGTGAAAAAGAATAAGAAGTATTTTTCTTTGTAACCATAATCTAATAAAATAAAAGCTAAATGTCAAACTAGTTTCATTCTTTACACACATATACACACAAATATTGTAAGGACATTTTTGCTTTAGTGAAACATAGTAACATAACTGCTTGTGGACAAGTTTTGTAACATTTCTAAGAATAATAAGATGTATCGTAATACTTGTTTAAAATATCTTATATAATATATAATTTTATTCATAGTAGTAGTTTCTTTGTTAAATTATAGCAAATATACACTAAAGTTACAGTTAAAGCAGACAGGTTTTATTTCTCTTTTCTTTTATGAATTTCTCTTAGCTAATACACTTTCCATTTTGTTTTTACGATTGCTATTAACATTAAACAATATTCCTATACGTTTTTAAAAACTAAAATAACCTCTTGCTGTAACTTTTTTAAAATTATTGTTATATAAAATAAACTGTGTAATAGACGTATTGATGGGAATCTAAAAAATTCATCTTAAACCTAAAAAAATAAACTATGTTTCTTTGCTTATTTATTATTTCTCTACATACTTCTCTTAGTGTTCTGAGGATAAAACAAACTGTATCCCTAGCATTAAAATTATATAACTATATAAATAATAACAAAAAAGCCAAACTTGATTTCACACCAAAAACTGAACAATAACAAGCATGTTTATAATAAATAAATACGAATTTACAATACAGTGACATTTTTAATTTAAATTAGATATGTACACATTTACAACTTCGTGATTTGTAAATCTACAGGAAATGTAGTTTAAAATGGGACTGACATAATGTAACATTTCTATTTTTCTTCAGTTCATAAAATGACGTTTCTTCAAAAGGAAAATTAATTGAGGCAACATAGATTAAATTTGCAGACCAACCAATCAGTCAACTATCAGTCGAGATTAGGCCGCTTTGGTTTCCAATTCTAAAAAATGAACTAAAAAGAAAGCGAAAAGTATCAAACGGATCAGATATTTGTAATAAACCAATGCGGAGTCACAATAATGGTTTTAAGAAGTCCATCTAGCATGAAACCATTTTGTCCAGAGACATAAACTATGCTACGATAATCCTCCTGTAATGTAATTAAAAAATTTTATTTCCTTCTGTAAAAAACCTAGCTGAAGTCATAAAGCTCTACTCTCCACTCAAGCCTCAAAAGAGCTGCTCATTTCCTAGATGGTTTAGTGGCGATTTAAAGATGATAGTTATCCAAAATAAGACGGCTCGTAGACTCTTTAAAGAAACTTGTGAAATATATTATTATTAGGAATTCAAACGGTTCAGGAGCCTATGCAAACTGCTTACAAATGAATGTCATAATTCATATATTTCTTTCTTAGAATCCTCCATACCCAAAAACATAAAAGTATTTTGGTCCCACATTAGGAATCTCAAGTCCACTATAATTCCATCTCGGATATCATTTAAAGACATTAGCACCGAAGATCCCCAAGAGCACCGTGAGCTCTTCGCTGAATTCCTTTCTTCAGTATACACAGATAAAGCTGCCCCGAGATGTGCATTTGAATTCGAGACCAACACTGGCATGTACAACCTTGTTTTAACGGCCTCCCAAGTTGAAAAGAAACTTAGTGCACTGGACCCCTATAAAGGTATGGGACCGGACGGTATTCCTCCCTCAGTCCTCAAATACTGCAGTCCTATACTAGCACCTCATTATTACATCTTACTTTAATTAATTCTTCTTTCAAATCTGGGAACCGAGGTGAGATATCAAATTACAGGCCCGTTGTCAAATTAATCCAGTGCGCTTTGGCCAAAGGTTTTGAGAATCTTGTCTTGGATGGACTGGAGTTTGACTTCGAATTTATAAGTGTTGAAGAGCAACACGGATTCAGGGCCGGAAGGTCTACAGTCACAAATCTTATGCTTCTAAACAATTACGTGACCTCTGCTTTTCTCAGGCAGCGCCAAGTGGACTGTATCCTGCTGGATTTTACAAAGGCCTTTGACAGAATCAACCATGACGTACTGTTGGCTAAGCTCAAGGGGTTTGGAATTTCTGGCACACTTCTACAATGGCTCAGGAGTTATTTGCTTGATCGATGCCTGGTGGTAGGATTTGCTAGTGCTCACTCAGGGCCTATCCCTGTCTTGTCTGGTGTCTTCCAGGGATCCCATTTGGCCCCTTTTCTTTTTAATTTATTTTTGAACGATATCTGCAGTGTGATCTCCAACAAATTTTTATTGTGTGCAGACGATATTATGGTCTTCCTTGATGTGGCCTGCTCTGATGATTGTCGTCGGATTCAGATGACGCTACATGCCATCATGGCTTGGTGTCGTCGCAATGCCATGGAACTTAATGCTACAGAGAGTGCTGCCTGATCTATACAAGAAGGAATGATCCTATTATTTTTTACTAAAATTTATCCGACACTGCATTGAAGAGAGTATCGTATTTTAGGGACCTGGGTGTGACAATGGCCTCGGATCTCGGTCCTGGGGAGCACATTGCTCTCATCTGTAGCAAAGCTAACTCCTCGCTGGGCTTTCTGTGTAGAGCGTCGAGTGACTTCCGACCTCCAAAAACTTTGGCAACAATTTTTAAAACTATTGTAAGACCTGTCCCTGGAATACGCCTCAGTCATCTGGTGTCCTTACCAATCATGCCACATTGAATCTCTGGAGCGGCTACAGACTAAATTCATAAGATTGATGGGATTGCGGCTTGGTTACTCATATCTGGACGTTCCAGTTGAGAGCTTGAGTAAGGATTTTTGCCTTCCTTCCTTGCGGGCGAGAAAAAAATTGGCTGACCTCTCGTTGCTGCACAAACTGGTGAACGGGGTAATTGACTGTCAGCTACTTGCACTACTGGAATTTCGACTTCCAAGAAACACTCGCTCTCAGGACATCTTCTCTAGGAGAGCCATGCCCACACTCTACAGTCATCACAGTTGTATTACTCGTCTGGGGAGGGAGGGTAACGAAGTCTCCGGTGAGGTGGACTTCTTCAGCACCACTCCGGCTGCCTTCAAGAAGTGCCTAAGACAAATAATCTTTCCACCACAGACATAATGTGAATACTCCTATAGCTTTATTTAATAGTTCTTGTTGTTCTGCTTTGTTCTCTGTTGTTGTACTTACTATTATTGTTAATTTCCATTTGTTATTTATTACTACTGTTGTGAAGCTCGACTGTTTGATTTTTCTTTAATATTTTCAGTTCTCATATCGTAATTGCACTGTTGATCTATTGTTATCTTACTTCATATTTTATTATCTGTTACTTGTTACAGTCTATAGTTTATATTTTTACCCTACTCATGTTATTGTTAGTATCTTTGTTATTTGTGAAAACATTGTTAGTTACTTTTACATTATTATATATTTTTTTCAAAGCATGCTATCTCTACCTTATATAATAAATTGTAAAAATGGGTTACCGTTGGAAATAAAATAAAATAAAAAATCAATAATAACAAGAGGGCCCATTCCTGTCCCCTTCCTTTTTATTTCCGCCATCTTGTTTTTGTCTGTCATAACGATTTCCATTGGCTAGTGCCCTCTGGTTAGTCGTAGGTGGTTAGTAGACGAAAGCAAACGTATTGTGACCTATATTCTGTAGTTCAGTTTCAATGATTAGTGTTGTGTATAGCTCTTTATTAAGTGCATGTTTTTAGAGTTAGTGAAGTTGACCAACAACATGGTGATTGTGATACCTGACTTAGGCGTGCCACAACGCTTTGGTATGATTTGTTTATTTTAACCTAGTTACGTATTAGGTTAGTTATTTACCTGAAGAAATCAGATTGCAGATCTCCAAACTTAGTGTTACTAATTTCTTGTTTCACTGAACGATAGAAGATTTCCGGAAAATCTTGTTTCTTTCACAATCCTTCCATCGTAAAAACTAACCTTCGACGAAGAATATAACTGATACTGCTAAGTCAAAATACAATAATATTAAGTAATACAAAGTATCAGAGAATCTCCAGAGCAAATAAACTCAAGATTAGGTTTAGCCTATACCCGTTTTACGATCAAACGTGATCCTGTTGTGGGATTTACTTTCACTTGAACTGGACTCACTTTATTGTGGCCAGAGTTGCAATCGCATCACAAGTGTCTTACGTGGAGTAGTCTTATGATTTATAAAGAAATGGGAAATGACAATTACTAGTATTTATTTATAATTTACTAAATAACTTCATGAAGAGTTCTGAAACAAACTGTTTAACCACCCTCTTAAATAATACAAATTTTAAATTCCATGTATGGTCTCAAAATATTATTTGATATCTATACTTGTATCCTTAGAGGGTATTTAAATCAGTGTTAATTTGCATAGAATATAGATAAGTAACAAACTTCAAACGTTGAATAATTGATTTTGGCATAAAATCCAACTTTTAAAATTTGTTTTCAAGAGAGGGAATAGGTTATTATTATGGGGTTATAGTTTATGTTCCTTAAATAACGCTTTAGTCTCACCCCTTACATAACATAAGAATTGTACTATAGTATATAATAGTTTTCCTTTAGAAATTAAGACACAATCTAATCATTATTTATTTAACATAAATTATCCTCCCAAATAAGCCCCCTCTGATATCCTTACGTCTCTTTTGCTTTTAGGATTACCGGGTTACTGGTTATGAAATAAACAGAACCTCCCAGTGCTACCTAGTAGATGTCGTACACTAACAGGGCCACTAGCTTGTAGAGACTGAAACCTAATAGATATAATAAACTTACAGAGACCACTAGTTCTTGAATGCTGATATCTAGTAAGTATGGTAAACTCTGAGAGACCACTAGCTCCTGGAGGCTTATAGCTAGTAGATGTAATACAATAACAGGGCCACTAGCTTGTAGAGACTGAAACCTAGTAGTTATAATAAACTTACAGAGACCACTAGATCTTGAATGCTGATATCTAGTAAGTATGGTAAACTCTGAGAGACCACTAGCTCCTGGAGGCTTATAGCTAGTAGATGTAATACAATAACAGGGCCACTAGCTTGTAGAGACTGAAACCTAGTAGTTATAATAAACTTACAGAGACCACTACATCTTGAATGCTGAAATCTAGTAAGTATGGTAAACTCTGAGAGACCACTAGCTCCTGGAGGCTTATAGCTAGTAGATGTAAGACAATAACAGGGCCACAAGCTTGTAGAGACAGAAACCTAATAGATATAACGAACCCACAGAGACCATTAGTTCTTGAATGCTGATATCTAGTGGATATGGTAAACTCTGAGAGACCACTAGCTCCTGGAGGCTGATAGCTAGTAGATATATAAAAGTAACAGATCCACTAGCTTCTGAAGGCTTATAACTAGTAGATGTAAGACAATAACCGGGCCTCTAGCTTGTAGAGTCTGAAACCTAGTAGTTATAATAAACTTACAGAGACCATTAGATCTTGAATGCTGATATCTAGTAGATATGGTAAACTCTGAGAGACCACTAGCTCCTGGAGGCTGATAGCTAGTAGATATATAAAAGTAACAGATCCACTAGCTTCTGAAGGCTTATAACTAGTAGATGTAAGACAATAACCGGGCCTCTAGCTTGTAGAGTCTGAAACCTAATAGATATAACAAACCCACAGAGACCTTTAGTTCTTGAATGCTGATATCTAGTGGATATGGTAAACTCTGAGAGACCACTAGCTCCTGGAGGCTGATAGCTAGTAGATATATAAAAGTAACAGAGCCACTAGCTCCTGAAGGTTTATAGCTAGTAGATGTAATACAATAACCGGGCCACTAGCCTGTAGAGACTGAAACCTAGTAGTTATAATAAACTTACAGAGACCACTAGATCTTGAATGCTGATATCTAGTACGTATGGTAAACTCTGAGAGACCACTAGCTCCTGAAGGCTTATAGCTAGTAGATATATAAAAGTAACAGAGACCACTAGCTCCTGAAGGTTTATAGCTAGTAGATGTAATACAATAAACCGGGCCACTAGCTTGTAGAGACTAAAACCTAGTAGTTATAATAAACTTACAGAGACCACTAGATCTTCAATGCTGATATCTAGTAGATATGGTAAACTCAGAGAGACCACAAGCTCCAGGAGGCTGATAGCTAGTAGATATATAAAAGTAACAGAGCCACTAGTTCCTGAAGGTTTATAGCTAGTAGATGTAATACAATAACCGGGCCACTAGCCTGTAGAGACTGAAACCTAGTAGTTATAATAAACTTACAGAGACCACTAGATCTTGAATGCTGATATCTAGTAAGTATGGTAAACTCTGAGAGACCACTAGCTCCTGAAGGCTTATAGCTAGTAGATGTAATACAATAACCGGGCCACTAGCCTGTAGAGACTGAAACCTAGTAGTTATAATAAACTTACAGAGACCAATAGATCTTGAATGCTGATATCTAGTAAGTATGGTAAACTCTGAGAGACCACTAGCTCCTGAAGGCTTATAGCTAGTAGATGTAATACAATAACCGGGCCACTAGCCTGTAGAGACTGAAACCTAGTAGTTATAATAAACTTACAGAGACCACTAGATCTTGAATGCTGATATCTAGTAGATATGGTAAACTCTGAGAGACCACTAGCTCCTGAAGGCTTATAGCTAGTAGATGTAATACAATAACCGGGGCACTAGCTTGTAGAGACCTAAAACCTAGTAGTTATAATAAACTTACAGAGACCACTAGATCTTGAATGCTGATATCTAGTAGATATGGTAAACTCTGAGAGACCACTAGCTCCTGGAGGCTGATAGCTAGTAGATGTAAGAAAATAACCGGGCCACTAGCTTGTAGAGACTGAAACCTAGTAGTTATAATACACTTACAGAGACCACTAGATCTTGAATGGTGATATCTAGTAGATATGGTAAACTCTGAGAGACCACTAGCTCCTGAAGGCTTATAGCTAGTAGATGTAATACAATAACCGGGCCACTAGCTTGTAGAGACTGAAACCTAGTAGTTATAATAAACTTACAGAGACCACTTGATCTTCAATGCTGATATCTAGTAGATATGGTAAACTCAGAGAGACCACAAGCTCCAGGAGGCTGATAGCTAGTAGTTATATAAAAGTAACGGAGCCACTAGCTCCTGGAGGCTGATAGCTAGTAGATATATAAAATTAACAGAACTACTAGCTCCTGAAGGCTTATAGCTAGTAGATGTAATACAATAACCGGGCTACTAGCTCCTAAAGGCTAAAAGATAGTATTTATTTTTTCATATATTATCTTGTAAGCTTCAAGTTTTCATAAAAAACGCGGGAATAATTCTAAACATGATAAATAACGTTGTTTTCTTTACATTCAGATATTAAGTGGACAAGAGACATTATTCACACTTAAATTGGATGAGGTAATAAGCAAGTAATAATCATTAAAACTTTTCGATACGTCTGTTATTTTTATTTAGAAATGATGTTTATATCGAAACATTTCATAACATTAATAATATAAATACAGTGTCCTTAAAATGTTCAATGCATTTTGAAGAAACATTGTTTTATTGTTATTTCATACATTACTTAAGGTTTAAAGTTATAAAGTAATACATTAAAACATTTTGAAGTTTACAAACATAGTTTTTAGAATAATTTTATCTAAATAAAATCTATATTTTACAAACTGACATGATGCAAATTACAAATATATTCTTATTATTCATCATCAGTTAAAATTTTTATAAATCAGCTATGAGATAAATCTACATATAGGAATCATATATTAAAAATTTTTAAATAATATTCTTTCTAGTCTGTTTTATTAAAAACAAATTTGTAGGATTTAGAGCTTCTAGGCTGTTGTGTATAAAAGATCTTGTTTAAAGTTACATAAACAGTACAGTTTTAGTGTTGTGTTCTGCAATAAAATGTGTTATTGTTTATTGAAAACAAAACAAGTATAACTGAAAAAACATATCTCAAATCTATAAAAAATCCTTAACTTTCAAGCTAATCATATACATTGCAATGATATTTATGGGCTGAATATTTTACAAAAACGAATTATAACAAAAGATAACCCTTGGGAAGGCAATAATTTGGCTGGAAGGATTGGAGCTCTGCCAATGAGCTGTCTCAATTGATTAAAACGTGGACCAATTTCACACTCAATTCACACCGCCTGATACGCCTTGTATGTTCTGAATGACTTCACGCCTCATTGGTCAAAGTATCTATGTCTCGCCCTTATAAATACTCAACTCCTAAACGTAAAGACTTTGGTGCTTGTAAGTGAACTAACAACGAGTATAATACTCTGAAAATAATTAATTAAATGAAAAAGTTTTATTTTGTTAATAAAATAATTTATTGTAATATTAAAGAAGAAATCTGATATCCCTTGGAACCTAAGTTTATTTATTAAAGGCAGATTATATCTATCATATTATTATGGATTATTATATACACAATTTAAAGTTTTACATGTTCTCAATAATCTAGATATTGATTTTATAACTGTGGTTTTTAATATAAAACACAATGGAATATGATTAATCGTTACAACAAATGAAATAAAAATAAAAATAATCTATTTAGATATTTTATGTTTGAAATCATATCTAATTAATTTTGACATAGTGTACCTCAATGTATAAAACCATATAACGATTTTTTATACTAAAAACTCGTAATCCATTAACTTCGAAGATCTCAACCTTAAAACTATAAGGTTACAAAGAAGTAAACACACAATATATGTGTGTTGGTTTGCTAATTTTCAAAGAAGCTAATAATGGTAAGGTAGACTTGCAGTGTACTGCTTGCCCGTTTGGACTTAAATGTTTCTCGCCCCTCGTCTATGGTTAGAGCGTTTTTCCTCATTTTGCTTACTCAAATCTAGGTAAAGATTTCCCTACCAATACAATGATGCGGCTGCATAACGCTCTGCCCGATCATGTTGATATATTGTCGTTGACCTTGACCTCATTCACCGCAACAATCAGACACTGCTTTTAATTCCGGTTGTTTAAATGTTATCAAACGACTGTGTTCACTAGTAAGGAATTAAAAATATAAAATAAAATACATACGGTATTGTTACTATTAGTGTGTCTCTTGTTTTAATGAATGGCATTGTGCAATTTAGTATTATCGATAATTTATTTGTACTATAATAGAGTCTATTTATTTGTTATTGTTTGTTAAATATAGGAAGGCATGAAGAGCATGGACTGGTATTTAAAAGTATATTTTAAAAGTGATGTTTTTTATAATTTGCTAATAATAAGATATCAATGAATAATATATTAATATGGTACAATGTAATTGGATTTTGAAATCTGCATTTTAACATTTCAATAAATAAATATATTTATTGAAATGCAGTTTAATGTTACATAATTCTGTACAAGTGTATTCACTAAAACAAAAAGTGTACTCTACACAACGTGTTTGTTAAAAGACTTCGATGAGGTTGCTTATAAAATTTACAGTTTGTACATAATTTTACTGTTGAGATGTTTCTGCGGTCAGGAAGACAGACATATTCAAAATAAATACATAAAGTGTCTACAAACCTTGTCAGAAAAAAACGATAGCACGTAGAACTAATTTTATTCTATGTATAAATTACCTTTAATACAAACTTTAATGTCTGCAGATGAAATCTTTCTCAAAACACTTTCCCTTACATTACAGTCACATTTTGTTCATCATTACATTGCAGAAATAATAAAATTCTACCCACTATTTAAGTTTTGTAAGTCTTTAGTACACAGGTGTAGTAGTTATACCACATGAATTATTATATCACATGTAAAAATTTAACATGCTTGTTCTCAGTTTTCAAAAAATGTGGCAAATTTTCACGATAACAACATGGTTAGTCAATTTTTATTATTCACGAACGCCGAACTAAATCTATATAGTGGCATCATCATCAAACTTAATGTTTCCTCTAAAAATGAATCTAAATGAAACTTTCCAGTTTGGTTTCAATATATTGTGCAGACAGTTATAGAGATAGGCATACTGACAGAAATCAAATTCTAACTTTTTGTAGAGTGATAGAACAGATTATCAAAAGACGAGTGAAAATCCTATGTGATGCAAACCGTTTGTGATTGGAGTTCTAGCAATAATATCCATATTGTACTTCGTTCAAGGATTGGAGTTCCACTTATTGGTAAAAATTGATTCTAACTAGAAACAAGCACAAGCATCTATTTATTCGACGGGTGATTGAGCGTTGAAACACAATAATCGATATTTCGATATGATAAACACTCTAGGCAGCAATATTAAAATCTATATTGTTTTCACCTTTTAAAATAATAAAGAAATTTACACAAGTTATTATGTCGGAGCATGAAGAGAAGTAATTAAATTTTACTCAATCCACAAGTAATTATAATCGACTTAAAATAAATCACACAATGGTACAACAACACTCAAATCTCTGGTCATAATAAAAAATAAACAATCTGTATACATTTATAACATTTAAAGAGTACGTTATAGGATATACATTTTACGCTAAGTTATTTTAAACATTTATAATTGTCAGTGTATAGTAATTCTTCTCATATGCATGGTAACTGTCTTACTAATTTTAAACATATTTAACTACAAGTGTATTTAATTTTAAACATACATATTTAAATTTATCACTCCGTTTATATGAGGTATACTATCGGAAACATATAAACTAACCAGAAAACCGCTAATGAAAAACGTAGGGAGGAGAAAAGTTTAACAAATTATGATTAGGAAAATAAATTTGGTTTTTTAATCTCACAATAATGCTATTTCATTGACCACGACTTAATTGGTTTCCGTATTTATCGTTGTATAAGTTCAAGAGGTAACTTTATTTTAACATAAAAAATAATCTGGAAAATGGTTTCGAACCGTGAATTCAAACCTTTTTCGGTTAGTTTTTATGTAAAGTAAAAAGAAATTGTAGATATTGATATATGTAATTTCCAACTAAACGGGAATCTAATATTGTGTTGATTATTGTAAAACTGATTCAATAATACAACGTAACTCTGTGATGTTTTAGGTCACAAAACCTAGCTCCTAATGTCTTGAGAGTACCATCATTATTAACACGGGACTGTGTGTACCAGACATTATATTAGCATACTGATAGTTACTGACATCCTTACATGCAAGCATCATTCTTGTCTTGACGAAACAAATTAATAATGTCCCTGTTAGGTTATTCATACTTGCTATGTAAGAAACTATTCTCATATACGGTGTTAAAGGTGAGAATTCAGTTAAACATATTCGATCGAGTTGAGCATCTATCTTATTACACGTTACGTAATTGTACATTAAACTTTAACTCTTTATCTGTTTTTATATTTGTGTAGAAAGTGAGGAAAATTAATAGCGTGCAATTTTGACAAAATCTTCTTGGTTTTATACCGAAAAAAGTGAGGATTGTGTTTGTTATAATTACTAGTGGAGTGAGTAACTTTTTTAGTAAATCTGTATTCTTATTAAGATTAAATATATATTGGCCACTTACCCATCTTTCAAGAATATTATAAGTGATTTTCCATGTTAGGTTTTCTATTTAAGATGATGTCTGGAAAACAGGAAAATATTCACGGCCTGCCAGTCTAACATTGACATTAGAGTCTCCGTGTCATGAGTTTGTAATGGAAATGTGTAATTCTCAGTAGAGTGTCACTGTCATACATAGATAACTAAATAAATACACGAATTAGTACCCAAACTTGTTTTTTTGTGAATATATCATTGGCCGCAAAAAAAAATACTTCAACAAAATAATATTATTAGTTTACAAAACAAATTGGAACTATTGGGTCTCGTTGTGTTAATGTTAATAATCATGTACTACGTTCAACCTTATGTTCAAATTGTTAAAATCTTTTTTAGACTCTATTGTTACAATATGTTGCGTTTGAGTCTTTTAATTAAAAATTTTTTAATACAATTCTGTGGTATTCTTAATATATTTTATGGCTCTAGAATGATCATTAAGTCGTCCTCAAGATGATAATGCATGGACTCTTAGTGAGAATGTGTTTAAATGCACGAATTTTATGGATAGCATAACGTATTATTTATGCAATAAAACACTTGACTTCAACAGTATACAATTAGTTTTAAAAAAGAAAAATGGTGCTTTTAAAACGGTTTAAATATTACATTTGGAAAACTGCTTTTTTACCAGTTATTCTTAATGACTAACTTCAGCATTTGCTTAGCATTACATTTGAATTCTCCTTAGTTTCATGTTTTGCCAAAACGATAATATTTTAAATATATATTTTCAATTTTCTCTATGCTACATGTACTAAAAATAGGATCGTATCACTTTTTTGTGTATTTCAGTCAAGGCGTATGAAACACTGATATTACAATTTGGTATTAAGCAATACATAAAAAAACGGTTTGTAGCAAATTAACTGCATATAATTGAATATATTATTAGAATAAAACATGTTCCTTTTATTTTACTTTCAAAATGAACAAAGTGATGTTAATATTCTTTTATATATATATATGTGTGTGTGTGTGTGTGTGTGTGTGTGTGTGTGTGTGTGTGTGTGTGTGTGTGTGTGTGTGTGTGTGTGTGTGTGTGTGTGTGTGTGTGTGTGTGTGTGTGTGTGTGTGTGTGTGTGTGTGTGTGTGGTGTGTGTGTGTGTGTGTGTGTGTGTGTGTGTGTGTGTGGCGGTTGTAGACCACTTGGACAGTCAGAAAATCAATGTAAAATACTGTTCAATTTACTATCAATGAATCTGAGAAATCAGACGGGAAATCATGAATCAAAATAATCAAATCTAAAACTGTGGGCTTCTACTTTCGCTGTCTGTTGGAAACTTAGTCAAATTTTAATGAAAATCTTTATTCTACAAAGTTAATTGCAACACATTCTTTATCTTTTATTGTCTTCTTTCCAGTAATAATCAAGTGTAATTTATCATTTGTATTCGATTCTTTAAAATTTTTTTCATTTAAGTGATTTAAAAATCGATTTTGCTAATTTACTTTGAATTTCTCCATTTCTGCAATGATTGTAAACCTGAATTTATCTTCTTTCCAAATTCCAAATCATATATTTCTTATTTTCTTCCAATTACATTAATTTCTTATATTCTTTAAACTTGAATTGAAATAGGTAAGGAAGGGTTGCTATGCTACTTTTCAGCTGACCAAAATTATATTAATATTATATTTTATCTAATTTCTTAAAAATAATTGGTGAATTTTTCTAATGTTTGTTACATTTTAGTAAAAAAATATTCAAAAACTTAAGGCACAAAATTTTCAGCTGACCTAAAATGACAAGGTAATTTGTTTAAATTTTACACTTTTAGAAAAAATATTTAAAAATTAAAATCCTAGTTAAATTTTTATTAAATATATTACAGCTGAAAATAAAATCTTTGTCGAAAGCAAAATGTATTCTCTAACAGAACTTTTAGAAATAAAATAAAACCAACTAACGGAAAGTTAGTTATATTACACTGATATCTTTTGGTCAGTTGATCTGATTTTTATATCGACATACTATAGGTAAACCGCTAACAAAAAAACCTTGGTTGATTTGAGTTTACGCAGGGTGGGGTAAATATCCCTCCGCCGCCCCTCCAAGCATCCCCACCACTGCTCGGCACTCACTCTATTTCAATATAATAAAATCAGCTGACTAATCCGGCTCAGTCGGTATCATTCACTGCTGCGACCCGTTCAGTTGAAACTGGTCAGTACAGAGTTACTAAGCTTTCCCGCTAGAGCGTGTTTTACCGGTCATCGTGTTTACTGAACAAAATGAACGAATGAACGACTGGACGTAATGACCAAGAGAAAAGGATCTGCTTGCAAAAATGTGTTCGGATAAAGGAAGATACAACATATTTTACAGTGAATGGATAGGTATATAACAATAAATGTATTGTTTCAAGAATCTAGTAAATGTAAATATATATATTATTAATAGAAATGATTAACAAAAATTAACTGTATGTTACTATATGCATTACTAAATATTTTAAACGTTAATACTTAAGAACAATGGACTTGATTAATATGCCTTTGATTTATCATAAGATTATTTCACTACAAATGTTTCAATAAATTACTAAATATCACACAGACACAATGAATTGTTTGAAAATAATTTATTTTAATAAATAACAACAGATTTTAAACATTTAATCGATTAAAGTTACCACCACTTTTCATAATACCCAGGCTGAGTCATTAAAATAATATTACGCACACTACTACACAGAACGCCTCCTCTCAGATCGACCCTGCACATCGCACCTATATCGACCATGTGTTACCACATGATAACCTTTTTTAAATGCTAATTGGCAATCATTTTTTAACAGCACTAATGTTAATGTTTTTACATTACAACTTCAGAATATTATTACAATTTCAATAGACAATCGAATAAATTTAAAACGAGATCAAAAAAAAACTAAAACCATGGATTACTTCAGATTTTGTCCATGCTATAAGGCAAAGAGATAAACTACGTAAATTAGTTAAAAAGCAACCATTTAATGTGGAGCTTAAACCCTGCTATGTCAATTGCAGGAAAATTTTAAGCAGAAATTTAAAGCAACTAAAAAATATTATTTTTGTGATAAATTGGACCGAGCTAATGGGGATTTAAATATGTTTTGGAGGGTTTTAATTAAATTGAGTGGTAGAGGGGTTAACAAAGTTTCTTCTCTAAATAAATATTTGCCAAATACCAAATTATTCAATGACAAAATTAAGCTTGAAGTAGCTACCGAATTTAATAAATTCTTTGCTAATGTGGGTCAGAACTTGGCGAACTCTAATGACTCAAATATAACAATTTTTTTCGAAGACAGATCTTATAGTCTTCATTCGACCTTTAACTTACGCACTGTTACAAGAGGTTATACGTTACGTATCCAGTTTGAGAGGAAATTTCGCCCTTGGGCACGATTTTAATACCTGCAAGTATATTAAAAAAATCACAACACATTCATTTTTTGACAAATAAAATCCGCAAGTACATTTTTGCCTTCAGACAATTACGAGAAGTACTCACAGATAAGGAAATTAAAAGTAGTCTATTTTGCTTTCGTTCAATCCCAACTTCCATATGGTATTATAGTCCATGGTGCTGCTTTCAAAACTATTCTTAAGCCATTAATTTTTGAACAAAAAACCGATACTAAAAATAATGTTCTTTAAGAGTACAACATATTCTTTAGAATTAATTTTCTTCGAGGAAGAACTAATGACTATAAGAAATTTGTTAATCAAAACCATTCTTATTTACTTATACATTAATTTTCATACTATTTTAGCGTTGAGAACTTATACTCATAACACAAGTTACTCGCAACAAGTCGTCATTACAGTTTCTATATTAAAAAAAAAAAAATATGGTTGCCTGTAAAGTCAGATTTACGGGCGAAGATTTTATTTTACGTGACAACGTCTTTTTCTCGGTAGAATATTTATTGATATGAATATTATTAAATTGCACAATAGGAACAAGGAATTGAATGAAAATAAGAATTGCACAAATTTTAAACTATAGAAATATATTTTGTTTACTAAAAATATTGTACATAATTTGAATTAATTAAAAATTGTTATTGTAAATGGCAAAGTTGAATAAAACATTTACTAAAATTGGAATTTGAAATTCTTGCTAAACACAGTTAAATTCTAACTCCGCGCGTGGTGATTGGTCGGTTTAGTTCGTTTGTTTGGTCGCACTGTTATGACAGGGTTAGAGGTTATAATTTGATATTTTAAATGTTTGACTAGCAATACGCGCTGTTTCTTCTCAATCGACTGAATTACGATTGATTGCAGAGTGATTTAAACTAATAATTTACTTAACACTATCAACATTTGTCAATAGTATGACATAACCTATAAAAACTCAGTTTCTCAACTTTTGTGTCAATCTAATAATTAATCAATCAATCATAGTTTACGATAATAATATATACGAAATATCAGTGTACAATTATTTACCTTTATTGTTGTATTTGTTGTAAATGACGAATCTGAGCACTCCACATTTTCACGAATAAACATAGTTATCTGCTTTATCCCGTGCGGCTGACCCACAGTTATCTGCTTTATCCCGTGCGGATCCCGTGCGGCGGACCCACTGGACGGGCATCGTAACGTTACCGGGCGTTAAAATTTTTCATGAGTGACTCCGAGCCGCAACCTAATTTAAGACGTTGTCACGTCAAAAAAAACATTCAGCGTAACAAATTTGTATTATATTTCTCAAGTTTTGTACCGTAACGTGTGTTTGAGTTACAACTTCGCTTCTGTGATGCAATTACCTAAACTTTACTGGTTTAAAAACGCGTGAAGAATGGGTTACTATTTTTAGATGGCGAAGAAGTATATAGACTTATAGTCCCTTGTTTATTGCTGAACTTCTAACCCTTCCTCGCTATTTATTGTTATTCGGTCTGTCCTTCACTATAATTACCATAATTAATACTTCATACGATAGTGCAGCAAAACTAGATTTATACTCGGTTACGTTTATCAATGTGACTCATCAATTGCCTGCGTAGTCACTGTTGTCATTGCCATCCAGCCGGATTAAAAAATAAATTCTAAAACCATTAATAATATCAAAAATTACTAAACTACTATTTTTACTTATTCTAATTAAATTGTGCTACCAATCGACACAATAGCGATATATTGTGGCGGTAATAGTTCTGGAATCATTTGTTCTATTATTAGTTTTGAGTTCCAATATTCACGACCAGAGCCTACGCACAGGTCCTAGGCCCATGTAGGCTCATCCCGGTTATACTACTCTTATTTAAAATATTAATTGAATTTAATAGAATTAATGCAAGGTTTATTATAATAAGAAACAATTAACTACGTATGAGTACCTTATTGTTACACTCTGATACATGATTTCAGACATTGTATGTATATTTGCTTACGTTTGTTGCAAAACGTGTATATGTGTTTTATTGTACTATTTTTAAGAAAATAAACCATTTTCATTTCATTTTTCATTTCACCTGCTTTTGAAAAAAGTATCAAATTTATTCAGTTGCCAGGCCAAATTGAACAAAACTTTCAAAGTGAACGGGTCTTTTGAAACACTCTGATCCGGATCACTCGTTCACCTGACTGACTCGTTCGAATTGAACGGTCCAAATAAGTAACTGCAGTATAAACAATATGGCGCGAGCAAGACAAAATTTAAAGAGCTGACAAGAAAATGCTCGGCCCACTCGCCACTCCCCCCCCCCGCCGGAGGGGGGCCCCTCCTGCGCTGTGCTGCTCAATATTTGCTTCTGCGCAGGTTTCTTTATTAGCGGTTCACCTATAATAAGTTATCGTAAAATTTATTGAAGAATTTTGTTCCAAATTAACAAGTTGCACATATAAATAATTAATTGTATACTGATTTACAAAAGTAATAGAATATGTCATGCAGCTTACGTTAGATTCCAATAAGCACATCAATTTCAGGCCTTGACCGAAAACTGTTTGCTGTAGAATGGAATGGGAAGCAATTACGTGGATCACCGGATTGTCGAGCAGGGTTTGTGGGATACTGTTGTTTGTGGGTTTACAATGTTTGGTCGCTTTGTCGAACGTTAATGGATATTGCTGTTTTATTAGTATTGTATAAATTTAAAATTTTGAAAAGATAATGAAAAAAATTACAAATTCAATAGTTTGTGATGTTAAAATTACGTACATTCATTACTTAATGATGTCAAGAGTTAAAAGATTCAGTAATTTTGACGTTTAAAGAGTTCGTAGAGTCATTAGTTCATATTTTCAAGAATTCTTAGAGTCATTAGTTCATAATATCAAGAATTTATACATTCCAAAGTTTGACGTGTCAAGAGTTCGTGATAACCTTCAGCGTATCAAAATTTTGTTGTATTAATTGCTCGTGTTCCAATATTTCGTGGAGACTAGTAGTAGGTTTCAGGTGTAAGGGAAGTAGTTTATTACTAATCTTTTTCTAAAAGTTCGCGATGTCCGAAAGGATAAGTACACGATTATACTCTGTTTTAATTCAATATTTTCTATGTAAGGCTTTGCAATGTCTTTCCTGGTCAAGAAAAGAGTGTTATACGAGTAATATATCTTCGCTGTCAAAAATTCCAATGGTTATTTTTTGTGTACATCCTCTGTACTTCTGTATATGTAATTACAAGTATAAAACTCTGCATAAAAATTGTCTAAAAACGTTGGTTTAATAGCAACATAAAACAGGAATCGACAGCTATTTTATAGACTAGCCTACCTTCGTGTGGAATTACTGAGAATAAATGTTGTTTATACTATTATAACATAATTCGTTTTCATACTGAGTGGTTTAAATACAACTGGTTGAGGAAAACTAAAATGCATAATAGTAAAAAAACGTCTTTTGTTGAATAGTGTAAATTTTTTTTCTAAATATCGCTTATAAATGATGAATAAATAAATATGTCTAAATTAAATTTGATGTTTACGGACATTATATAAACATCTTCAATAGCTTTTCCTACGTTAGTTTCATAAGGGATAAAATTCATTTGAAAATAAAAACATAAAATTTTCTCTACCGACAAGACACAAATAATTGTTTATGTTATAATTTCGTGGTTATTCTGTGGTGTTTAAAACATATATGACTAATTATACCGCACCTCTGTTATTAGTGGTTAATAATATGGTAAATGCTATTGTAAATAGCAGTCTCAATGTAATAAACATTTGTGCCACATTCATATGTCAAACCACCAACTCATTAAGAGATTCCAATGAATAAAATGAATTTAGTTGATAATCTAGGCTACAGATATTTTTTTTAATATTTATTTTATGATTAGATTGAACTGTAATCTGTGGATATTATAATACTTTAGTAATAATGTTTTACTTACATTAAGAGTAAAGTAAAAATATAACATTAACGAAAATTAAGTAGTTATAGAACACTATAAATGTTTCTATTAAAATTCTATTTTAAAAATGTTAAAATATGTAATCCTTTAGAAATAAAATATATTATGATATCTCCTTTCAATACGCACTATTGCTATTACACCGTTCTTTTTTAACTGTTATATCGGGTCTTCTTCTCTTTCCGCAGGGTATATCAAAAACGAATTTATCTATTTGGCTAGAAAAAACTATTCTAGAAGCCAATATCTACAGGGTGGAAAAAAAGTATGGAAACGCTTTCACTAATTTTGTATGGCTTCACTTATACAAATTAAATTTTGTACATCACCACTTGTATTAAGAACCTAGTTTTTTAGACCAGTGGGGACATTTTATCTTTTCAGGGGGACGGCCCGTGAGGAGTCGGACGAAAATCTTAAAATGTAAACATAGGCCGAGGTTTGGTATCAAAATTTAAAGGTCTAGTAAAGAGAAACGCATTACCGCAAACCGCACTTAAAATGGTTGACCCTATCCAGAGTACGGACTGTATGAATTTCATGACAAAGAAATTGAGTAATTTTTTGTCTTGTGAAGTAACTAATTTACTTTCAGTAGTATGTTTTATGTCGGTTATGTAAATTTGAAAAAACAATTTCCAACAAAAAATAATTTTTTTTACCTCTACATTTGTTGGATAACACAAAATAGGGGTTTTCCTGTCTTGTCTTCAAGAAACTGAGAGTATTCAATAATACCACCGTAACTCCTTATCAACAAGGCAATACAAAACAGTACTGTCACATATCAAAACTCCACAGTTTTGTATTTTTAATATCAACTTGGTTTTTAGTCTACGTTATAATTTCGTCCACGTAAGTTAAAGTTTAAAGTCTTCACTAGAAGGTACTGCGATAGTTATAAATTTTTTTACTTAAGTGTTTACATTTTATTCTACTAGTTTTAAAAAGCAATGTCACTTAGTGAGTTTGAGAGAATCACGCTGCTTATGATGCGTGGGTATGGAAATCTAGTTCGTCCCTATGAAGAAACAGCGCATTTGTTTAATGACACTTTTCTTGATAGACCCCCAATTAGTAAGTCAACAGTGTTTTAAAGACAGTAAAAAGATTTGAAGAAACTAGAACAGTCAAAGATCGCGAAAGAAGTGGCAGGCCTAAATCGGCAACAAATTGAACAAAAATCTTTGGATGTACTCCCAAACATTTGTTGAAAATCCCAGCACCTCGGCCAGAGAGTGGCTGCAGAAGATCTTGATAATGAGACCATAGCTCAGTGTTGAATGTTTTACACAAAAACAAGTATCACCCTTTTAAAGTAACCGTAACCCAAGAACTTGCAGAGGATGATTTTGATCGAAGGACTGAATTTTGCGAAATAATGATGAGAAAGTGTGACGAAATTCAAAATTTTTTAAGTTCGATATTGTTTTCCAGATGAAGCTAAATTCTTTGTTAATGGACAAGTTAATAGGCATAATTGCCGTTACTGGGCCGACCATAATCCACACTGGATGATAGAAGGCCACACACAAAGGCCTCAGAAAGTGAATATGTGGGCTGGAATAATAAACAATAACATTGTAGGACCGTTTGTGATAGAATGGAAATCTAACAGGCGAAATTTATTTCAATATGTTGACAAATAAACATTTTGCCAGCAGTGCGTGCTCTTCTTGGGGCAAATTTTAATGCAGTATGGTTTCAGCAAGATGGAGCACCGGCCCCATTACTATTTTGCGGGTGCGCAATCTGTTAGATGAAGTGTTTCCTAACCGTTGGATTGGTCGCAGGGGTACCGTTGAGTGGCCGGCTAGGTCACCGGATCTTAATCCACTAGATTTCTTTTTGTGGGCTTCTTAAAAGATATAATATGTATAAAACTAAACCAGCCAACATTGAGGAACTGACAAATCGTTAATTAGAAGAAGCAAGAAGAATTACACCCGAGATGCTTCAAAATGTGACTGCAGTAGGTGTTTTATAATAGACTAGCTCATTGCCAACAAGTGTTCGGAGAGCAGTTTTGAGCACCTCATTTAAAAGGTATGGTTATTTTTTGTAATACATAGATAATTTTTAATTTAATTCTTTTGGATAATTGTGTTCCATAAAGTGTCATTTTCAGTCAGAACAGTTTCACTTGAGACTGTGAAATTGCGGAAAAATAATAATTAATCAAACGTTACTTCTGAAATTCAAAACGGCCCGTACTCTGGATAGGGTCAACCATTTAAGTGCGGTTTGCGGTAATGAGTTTCTCTTTACTAGACCTTTAATTTGATATCAAACTCGGCCTAATGCTTACATTTAAGATTTTTCGTCCGACTCCTCACGGGCCGTCCCCCTGAAAAGATAAAATGTCCCCACTGGTCTCAAAAACTAGGTTCTTAATACAAGTGGTGATGTACAAAATTTAATTTGTATAAGTGAAGCCATACAAAATTAGTGAAAGCGTTTCCATACTTTTTTTTCCACCCTGTATATAAGGGACACTGAATTTTTGATTATGGAAAATGCCACTTCATGGGATTTGGCTAAGCGTTAGCGTTAGCGATTGTTATTGTTATTATTTTAAGGGGAGAAGACTGCACAATGAATAAATTTGTAAAAAATAACTCAGCCTAGCAATAACATGCTTTAATAAGTTATGTTAGGCCTTTACATCCAACATGATTTTATAGTAATTAAATGTATAGAATTTAATATTGAACGACTTTTATGTGACCAAAAATATTATACTTTTTACTATTATTATTACTTATTATATTTATACTTTATAGACGAATAAGATATCTATAACGGCGTCAAACCATGGAATTTTCCTGATCGTCGGTGAAGTCTATCATTCATTAGGTTACACAAATTATTTTTTTTTTAACGCGGATGTAAAGATTCTTTGCGTATTAATGTCAGCAGTGCTGTCTGTTCTAAAAGGGCCCGATTTCACACGCAGCGTTAAGAGGAACGTAAACTAGAACGTGTGAAACATTAAAATTAATTCTTTCTGTTCAGCGGAGGATGAAGTTAGTTCCTATGGCAACAGAAAAATTACAAACTAATTATCATGTGATGTATAACGTACTGAATATCTTGAAACCTTTGAAGACAAAAAATCATAGTTTAAGTATAATTGTGTGTGTTCTCTATCTTCTTTAATAATCGAGATTAAAATTTTTTAGTTTAGACGGCTGCTACTGTGGAAGGAAATGGCAAAATAATCTCCCAAACTACATTTATTAATACATAGATAAGTTTTAAGATCTGTGTGAATCAGTACATAAAAAGAAATATGCATATAAGATAAAGATCTTTATACAACTTTTCAACTTAATTGGGCTCGTTTTAGTACGGCCGTCGTATTCAAAAGCATCATTATATGAACACTTATGTATAGGGCTCTGGAGGTCACATTAGGAAATTTTATATTAAAAAGTGCAAAAAAAAGAAATTTTAATAAGTCCGATTTTATTTAAAAGTTATAATTAAAATTACAAATAAAAAAGGTTTTAGCATCAAAATTTCTTTTGTACATGATGTGTCAGACCCTAAATAATTCAAGATGACATTATAACCTTCATCAATTAACTCGTAAAGTGGGACAGTAAGAATGAAAATACTTAGTAAGATGCCACTTAGACTCAAGGTTGAGGGAGATATAAAATTATTTATATTGTTCCAGTATTACATTTATAAATAATTATTACTGTACAAGTACTCAGTCTAAGTAATCACTATTAAAATACCGTAATCCTCCATTTAAGGCTCGATATTTATAGAAACTAATACAAAATTAATATATCTCACGTCATTAGGTCACAAACGCATGATCAACTGTATTTAATGTTTCAAAGTAATATATAACTGTAATAAATTATTATAAGTGGCAATATTTAATTACTAAAATTTAAAAAGTAACAAAAAGAAAGTTCTTATAATAATTAAATTGCTATACATAAATAAAGAACATATAATAAATAGGGTCAACTTCGATTTGTCCAATGCTATTCAATAACATTTCAGTATATGAATTTCAAACAGGAATGAGGTCTCCCAGCAAGCAATCTGCTGTAAGCTGTTCTCAAAGAGGCGCTGTTTAATTTGATTTGGATTCAGCGAGCATTTCCCGCCTCGGCGCACGTTGCAGGGAAACTCTGCAATCATTTTGTGCACTCTTCAAAAGCCTGAATAAAAATATAGACTATTATATGTTATTTGTATAGACAATCAAGTATTACTTACGTATGTATAGTTGGTCAGTCATTAAATTAATATTGATATTGTGTCAGAATAAATGTACTTAGTGTTATATTTGTCTACCAGAAAAGGTACCAGTTTACATGGTCTTTTAGCCAATTAATTTGTATGAATTTTGTATAGATTGTATGATATCTAAAGTGTACGTGTTTTTAAGATCTAGCTACCTAAATAATTAAAAATAGAAATTTATTTTTAAATAATATTAGAATGAGGTGGGTTAGTATTTATAATATGTATTAGTCTAGGTTAAATTCATAAAATCACATGTTTGTTCAATATGTATCTACGTGATACTTAATGCTAATATTTGTACGAAATATTTGTATTAAAAGAAATATTTTCTAATTCACCCAGTTGATTTCATGATTTCCTTCTTTATTTACAAGTGGGCCTGGAATTTACACTATTATAAATATAACTCGTTAAATATCAATTACAACATAGGATACAACAACGGAACGGTGAATTTAAAATTATACATAATTATATTTTATAGTTATTTCTTACATGGGCTATGCTACCAAATTTTTATTACTCCTTTGAAGTATTTTGAATTAATAATGTCCATACAATTTATAAAGAATATATCAATAAGAGAGTTATTAAGATTATCCTTAATAAGCTGAATATTGCAATGCTTTACAACTTATAGAACAATATTGGGAATACAATATCGTTAGTATTCCACCCGCGTTCCAATATTTTCCAACGATATAATATTCTGCTTATACGCCCTTTGTCACGACAATACGAGGTCTCTAACCCTTGCGATATTTACACGTCAATATTGCTTACCTTTCCTGTACACTGTAGGGAAATATCTTCATGAAAATACACATTTTGTTTTAAGCATACACCTTAGTCCATATAATTGTTAACAACGTGAATTTTTAGTTTTATGCATACCTAAAATAATAAAGCGATTGACATATATAGGTATTTTCATACTTTTTTCACAATAACTTAGGACCGATATTTTAAAGGTCTGCATGTAAAAGTCTTATTTTAACCGTTTACCTTACGTATACGACTATAATGACTTATTTAGACGATATAAAGATAATTATATGAAACGTGTTTCTTCAGCATATCTTTCATTTTCCCTTTTTTACTTACTGTAGTAAAATCTAATAAGTAGACAAATATTATTAGAAAAGCAGTGTATTTCTAACTTAATATAACTGTGAACACCAAGAGTCTCATTATGAAGACGATTGCAATTAACTACTCAACCCGCTATTTATATTTTAATCCTCTCCTACAGACGGCATTATGAATTAGCTGTAGTTTTTACAACAGACAAGGCTATGCGTGGCAAGTGTTGTTATGCAAAAAATATTAGCAGCATTTTTGACAGTGCACACATGATACAATGAAAATGATAAGTGTCAATATATACTTTTTCCCATACAAACGTATAACCAGAAGAAAAAAATATTTAAATTATTATTACAATTTTTATTTTTATTTTTAAGTTGCACTGTTTTACTTAGTAATTTTTAATTTAAACTTTAATGTAATTTGAAAACCTGAAAATATTTCCTTAGTCTTATCTTTCACATAAATATTTAACAAAATTAGATTAATCTCCGTCAATGCAGTATATTTAAATCTATATGTAGGGGTTTTACGCTGTTCAATATTTCAGCTGTTCACTTTTCTCTTTATATAGTCATAGACTTCTTCTTTATATCATAATAGCATTGTTTTTAAATATAAATGTGTTTGTAGCAGCTTCCTTTAAAATCCTCAAAGCATTGTATACCTATAAATTTTAAAATTACTGTTTTATATAAATATAACAATATTTTCCTTTTTGTACATAGGATCGTTATAATACCAAATGGTGAGCGTAAAATAACTTTTACATTCCAATTCAATATAGCACCCTGAGAATGTATTGTTAAGTTATTACCAACCTGGGATGAAAATTTTCAATTTGTCCCTCCTCTTAATATTGTATCCTTGGATACCACTGCCGAGCCTACATACATTTTTATCGGCCAAAAAGGTGACTACAAGAATATAGAAGAAATGTAAATTCAGTAATCTCAAACCTTTAAATGTATTTCTAAACGACACAATAAAATTTGGTTTGGAAACGATTATTACACATTTTGTTTGTTTTACACATAATTAATGAATAATATTATTTTATAGGACAAATGCAAATACAAAACCAAAATAGTCCATTTTAAACACAGATAATAAGCAACTAATTCCTAGAAGATGTTGGTGAACCTGAAATAAAACTAAAGTGACATGGCCACACTAGGTAAACTTATATTATGCATTCCTATGAACGTGGTAGAGTCAAAATCCTCCCGTACAGAAATTTTCCATCATCACGAGATTCCTATGTTTTTCCTGCTGCAAACTATAGTTGTTTAGTTAGTTCCTGTACTGTTGGTTGAAAGATTGTTTTCAGCAAATAATTAAATTCACGACTTTATTTACAATAAAGTAATAATTTTGCGTCGCTTTTCTATTTTCCTAGTACACAGAGTCATGTAGTTTGCACATCGAACCAGATATCTACTTTAAATAAATCTGTTCATATTATTGACCTAATCAAAAAGAGAACTAAGCCGAAGACTAATCCCTGAGGGACTCTAAGATTTATTCTTAGTTTGTATCGGGGTAGCGTTTTCCAAGAAGGACTTAATATCAACACTGTATCATACAAGATCACGCATCAATGCCGCATCAGAGGCGCAGTCCAAGGTCTTGCACAGATCATGTAACACTCACCAAGTGAGCTCTATCTCCAATCAAATTCCTCTACCACTCAGTTTAAAACTTCATTTATTGCATATATTGCTGACATCTTGACCGTGACCGAACTGGGATAAAGAAAATATTTTATATCAATCCCTAAAATGTAACAATCTTTTTAGAAAAACAAATGAAAAATCTTTATTAAAGACAGGCAAATTAAGATTTTTCAGGCCTCAATTCAGTTGAGAAAATGAGTGTCTCAAAGGAAAAATATATAAGTATGGTGTCTGTGTATAAAAATGTTGGTTAACTAACCATTGTATTAGTATGAATTTTCCATCTTGAACTCTCATGTTATATATAAAACCTTACCACGTCACAGGTTTCAGCACACAGGAAGGATCAAGGCGGTGCCCGTTTTAATCCATGAAAAACAGGAGAGCGAGTCGCCAGTGAGGAGAAAAAAAGTATTAAATAAATTCTTAAGACATTTTTTAAGAACTGAAAATTATATCATTTAACTTTTTTTACGTACATTGAATGTTTCCATTTTCAACTTTGGTTTTGGTTGATTAACAAGATTCCTAGCGGTTTTTTTTAAGTTAATGGTTTTTTTGGTCAATTTGGAATAAATTTCATTAGCTTTGGCAGCTCATATTTTATTTTTCAGATTGCCTTATATTTTGTATAACATTTCTTATTATTTCATTTTTTGACGATTTATGGAATATAAATAAAAAGTTTCTCAATTTATACGAGAGTTTTATTTAACATTTTTGCTACTGATAGGTCTCATAGAGTCTAAGTCGTGAGCCAAAGTCATCAATGAATTATCAATATTCATATCTGAGGTTTTATTATGTTTTGAGATTAAAACATACATTATGTAAGGATTGCAGTCCTCTCTGCTTACCGGATACATCTACAGAAGACAATCCCCCCGCTCAATTTGGTCAAATATACCAAAGTCTATCACAGATAAGTGAAAATTTATGAAATGTTTTGATCACTTTGTCAATGGCTAGACCTCTTGGTCACTCTCGTTGATGAGTATACAACCCAATTAAAATTGAATGAATCTAGTTAGTCGAGTATCCAATCGGTAATTGCGATAGAGATGTCTTAATAAATTGAGATGTTGGTAGTTTCCATTTACCAAAGTTTAACATGGGAATTTACGAGGATTTCAAGCTTTTCTGGAAAGCATTTAAAAACTTTTACCGGTTATCTCTGCTGATTTTGTAATTATAAATTCTTATTTAATGAATGCATTTAAGTAAGGAAACAAAACTGGAGTACTCCCACAAGATCATGAGATATGCGTCGATATTTAAATTTAACAATCTAATGTTTAATGGAATAACACTATTCGATAAGAATAAAATATTCTACAATTTTATATCTTCTCACCTAACCTACTGCCTAATGAAACTAAAAATGTATACTTCTCCAAAAAATGGTTTTAAATTAACAAAATAAAATAAAAAGTTATCTTCTCAAAATATTCAAAATCAATATAACACAAAACTTGATATTAACTTTACGACCAAAATTTAATTCACAATACTTCAAAAATTGAATTAATTCTCAGACTCTGTAATATGGGAAATTTTACAAATTTAATCACAACAGTATAAAAATAAAAGATATTAACTAAACGCTGGTACGAGACTTACTACTTTGAAGACTATGGAGGCTGATAGGAAACTAAAAACGCACTAAAGAAAATTAAAATTTTGATTTGAATTTACACCCGATTAAAAGAATTACTCTAGATCCCAAACTATAGGATTAGATGAAGAAACCACCGCTTCTCTACTCGACGTCTGCACCTTCTCGTTGTGGCTTCAAGACTGCGCTCCCTCTCCCCACCCAACAGGTTCTGAACGTTTCATCGTAGATAACACGATCAGCTGATTGACTGGTCTCGAACCAACAAACAATGTTCACGCACCGCGTCTAGTTAACAAAGAGCCTACTTCCCTACAATGTTACCGACATTATTCATTTGTAGGAAAGTGCACTATTACCTATTTCATACTATCGTTTCTCATCTTTATTTAAGCGTTCTTCTGTATCGATGGGATGAAATGTTACCGACATTGATTCATTTGTAGGAAAGTGCACTATTACCTATTTCATACTATCGTTTCTCATCTATATGTAAGCCGTTTCTTCAGTATCGATGGGATGAAAATGTTACCGACATTGATTCATTTGTAGGAAAGTGCAATATTACTTATTTCATACTATCGTTTTCTCATCTATATGTAAGCGTTATTCAGTATCGATGGGATGAAATGTTACCGACATTGATTCATTTGTAGGAAAGTGCAATATTACTTATTTCATACTATCGTTTCTCATCTTTATGTAAGCGTTCTTCTGTATCGATGGGATGAAATGTTAACCGACATTGATTCATTTGTATGAAAGTCCCAATATTACTTATTTCATATTATCGCTTCTCATCTATTATGTTACGCGTTCTTCAGTATCGATGGGATGAAATGTTACCGACATTGATTCATTTGTATGAAAGTCCAATATTACTTATTTCATATTATCGCTTTCTCATCTATATGTACGCGTTCTTCAGTATCGATGGGATGAAAATGTTACCGACATTGATTCATTTGTATGAAAGTCCAATATTACTTATTTCATATTATCGCTTCTCATCTATATGTACGCGTTCTTCAGTATCGATGGGATGAAATGTTACCGACATTGATTCATTTTGTAGGAAAAGTGCACTATTACCTATTTCATACTATCGTTTCTCATCTATATGTACGCGTTTCTTCTGTATCGATGGGATGAAATGTTACCGACATTGATTCATTTGTAGGAAAGTGCAATATTACTTATTTCATATTATCGCTTCTCATCTATATAAACGCGTTCTTCAGTATCGATGCGTATACCAGATTGGGTCTTGAGGATGTTATTGATATTGATATCTGACTGTAAAACCCAATGGGCTCTCAACCAGAACTTCTTCTATGTGGCCATCATTTGTCTAATGTTTATTCACGTTTTGGCCTTCATCATGTCCGCTACAATACTGAGCAGTTACAGGATTATTTTAATAGATTTTTAATACACTTTTCTTCATTTCAAGTTGTATTTATGAAGCGCATGATTTCCAAGAGGGGAAAATGCATTCAAGCAAAGTCAAAAGAAAGGGGAAAATGCCCTTCAATTACTTTCTACGACTAGGAACATTCTCGCATTTAATCAGAAAGTAAACGAGATATTCTCTATGATGACGGTTAATGTAATTTTTGATGGTCTACTGGCGTTCTTATATTACCTGTCAACCTATCTGGAAAAGTATATGGACTAGACAAAAAGTTGCCTTTAGCATTATTTCTGCAATTTTACATCTTCTGGGAACTACTTTCCTAGGGTAAAACAAATGTCACCGACGTCGACTTTTATAAGTTCACCCTAAAGTAACTTAATGTTTTTATATACTGAAAGCGTGATATATGAGAGAAAGACTAACACTATAGGTTACACCTCAATGTTTTTATATCTATTCCTGTAGGGATAATTCAGAGGGGATTTGCCCGCGGTCTATCTCTCTATCTGTAGATACGTCTTATTTTATGGTTTAAATGATAATATATAACATACTGCAGAGAGCATTCATAATTCTTTCATGATAAAGGGATCTAGGAAAGTGTAAGTAATACAGTAAATGGAGAAAATTTCAAAGTTGTTCGTAATAAAGAATCGAATGATTTCAATGGGGGTAAGTTAATAGTTAGTTACCTCGTTTTCTTGCTGCACTACAAATACTTTTTTTATCAAACTTTTCACGCTATTACTGATCGCATATGTGTTAACTTT